>NC_092246.1:3700000-3752500 GCF_036320965.1 Panulirus ornatus
TCGTACCGTCGTGCTCAGGGGTCGTACCGTCGTGCTCAGGGGTCGTACCGTCGTGCTCAGGGGTCGTACCGTCGTGCACAGGGGTCGTACCGTCGTGCTCAGGGGTCGTACCGTCGTGCTCAGGGGTCGTACCGTCGTGCACAGGGGTCGTACCGTCGTGCTCAGGGGTCGTACCGTCGTGCTCAGGGGTCGTACCGTCGTGCTCAGGGGTCGTACCGTCGTGCTCAGGGGTCGTACCGTCGTGCTCAGGGGTCGTACCGTCGTGCACAGGGGTCGTACCGTCGTGCTCAGGGGTCGTACCGTCGTGCACAGGGGTCGTACCGTCGTGCTCAGGGGTCGTACCGTCGTGCTCAGGGGTCGTACCGTCGTGCTCAGGGGTCGTACCGTCGTGCTCAGGGGTCGTACCGTCGTGCTCAGGGGTCGTACCGTCGTGCTCAGGGGTCGTACCGTCGTGCTCAGGGGTCGTACCGTCGTGCTCAGGGGTCGTACCGTCGTGCTCAGGGGTCGTACCGTCGTGCTCAGGGGTCGTACCGTCGTGCTCAGGGGTCGTACCGTCGTGCTCAGGGGTCGTACCGTCGTGCTCAGGGGTCGTACCGTCGTGCTCAGGGGTCGTACCGTCGTGCTCAGGGGTCGTACCGTCGTGCTCAGGGGTCGTACCGTCGTGCTCAGGGGTCGTACCGTCGTGCACAGGGGTCGTACCGTCGTGCTCAGGGGTCGTACCGTCGTGCTCAGGGGTCGTACCGTCGTGCTCAGGGGTCGTACCGTCGTGCTCAGGGGTCGTACCGTCGTGCTCAGGGGTCGTACCGTCGTGCTCAGGGGTCGTACCGTCGTGCTCAGGGGTCGTACCGTCGTGCTCAGGGGTCGTACCGTCGTGCTCAGGGGTCGTACCGACGTGCTCAGGGGTCGTACCGTCGTGCTCAGGGGTCGTACCGTCGTGTTCAGGGGTCGTACCGTCGTGCTCAGGGGTCGTACCGTCGTGCACAGGGGTCGTACCGTCGTGCTCAGGGGTCGTACTGTCGTGCACAGATATTTCTATCTTATTGCAGTAATGCAACTGTATCAAAACTTTATACTTTACTAAAAGTTTTACTTTACTGCGGGTAGTGTTGGTGGTGTGTCAGTGTTGGGGTAGTGTTGGAGTGGTGGTGGTGTCAGTCTTGGGGTAGTGTTGGAGTGGTGGTGGTGTCAGTTTTGCAAGGAATGTTGGAGGTGGTTGTAGTGATTTCAATGAAGGAGGTGATGTTAGAGGTGTCAGTGTTGGAGGGAGGGTGGAGTGTTGGAGGTGCCCGACTGGCCAGTAAGTGCCCATGTGAGTGCCGGGTTGATCAGTGAGGTACGGGGAGTGAGTGACCTTGGCACCGGTCTGGCCCTCAGTACAGTGTAACTCCTGCTGAGTTGCAGCCTCCCCTCGCCCGGTTATAACAGAGCCACGGCGCGCAACACAGCACAGCATCATCTCGCTTAAAATAGCACCATGTAGCGTAACACAGCGTAACACAGCAACAGGTAGCTTAACACAGCACACACACACCCACAACGCAGTAGCAGGTAGGTTAACACAGCACCTCCTCCTCCTCCTCCCACAACACAACCGCAGGTGCCTTAGCACAGCACACCCCCACTGACTACAACATAGCAGGGACTAACATGGCAAGAGGTACTGACTTCCCGTTATTTGATCCTGGAGTTGATGACGTCACCGAGGCCTTCAACACACACACACACACACACACACACACACACACACACACACACACACACACACACACACACACACACGCGTGTATATATGTGTGTGTGTTTATGTGATGACCTATATATGTCCCAGGCTGGTTGTAGATACCATAAGTTGTAGTTAAGGACTTAAGTTGTATGTACTAAGGTTGTATGCAGAAGAAACTGTAGTGTTGTGGTGTCATATGTTTGGTATGTTAGATATACATGGTAGGACTATTGTTGTAGCCATGCGTAGTTGTACTGGCCGGTTGTAAGTTATACTAACACGATTAGCTTTCTGAAATTATCCACAAGTTATAATGTGCAGACAAGATTGCTATATGATAAGACCAAAAGAAAGAAAATTATCTTGAATATCCGGGGATCATTACGATTTGATACACAGTGTCTACTACTACTGTCATCACAAACACTGTGGGATACACAGTGGTGAAGCTTGATATGATCGTGAACACGTATTTTCATAGTGTATCAGACCAGGCCAGGCTGTGGGGGTCTACGTGGGCCTGCGGGTCGACGCGACCGAACAAGCAGCCTGGTCGACTGACTGTTATATTTCTCTCTTGTGTCTCCCCTGATGATGTGATTATTACACGAAAGTGCACTTGGGAACTTCTCGTGTTTCATTTTCCCCGTGGACTCATAGGAATATCTTCATCACGCGGAAAAATGTGAACCTTTCCAATATATATATATATATATATATATATATATATATATATATATATATATATATATATATATATATATATATATATATATATATATATATATGTAACAAGATTCCTGGATATGAGCATATGTTTGGTGACCTCCGGTCTGATGGTTAACAGTGGACGGTATCAGTTATTGGAGGTTAAGGTATTCTCAAGGTCCTTCCCTTAAACGTCTGATCTTACCCATTCCCTTAAAAGCATAACCTTGACCGTTCCCTTAAACGTCTGACCTTGACCGTTCCCTTAAACGCGTGACCTTGACCGTTCCCTTAAACGTCTGACCTTGACCGTTCCCTTAAACGCGTGACCTTGACCGCTCCTTTAAAGGCATGACCTTCACAGTCCCGTTTAAAGGTGTTCTTACTTCCTGATTTTTATTTGTTTCGCGGAGAGGTTTTGTGTGTAACGGTGGTTTTATTTTTTTGTGGAAAAAAATTGGTGAGGTGGTGTTCGAGATTTTTGTTTTTATTATTATTCTTGAGACGCTGGAATTGTCTTTGTTTTCTTTGTTGTGATAGCTGGGATGAAGCTCTCTCTCTCTCTCTCTCTCTCTCTCTCTCTCTCTCTCTCTCACACACACACACACACACACACACACACACACACACACACGTGACCCGAGCCCACATGGTATCAGCATCATCACTTGGTCTCTGTTAGTAGCGAGGATGGTGGTCGGGTGGGTGGGTGGGTTGGTTGTGGGCCGGGGGATGGGGTGGGTCGTGGGAGTCAGGATGGGTGGTGGGTCTGTTACCGCCTCCGCCAACGTAGCGCCGCCGCCGCCGCCGCCGCCGCCGCTGGTGAGGGTGTTGGTAGTGTTAGCAGTATTGACGTTCGTCGTGGACCAGAATTGCTGGCGACTGTCGTACCCAGCGACCGAACGAGAGCCCGATCAGCCAGCCCTCCCTCCCTCGCTCGCCCGCCCATATTCACTAAGAAAATCGGTAGATTATCCTTAGGGTCCTTCATTTATTCATGGCATCGCTGGGATTTGAAGAGAGCTTTTGATAAGTTGGCGATGGACTTGAGATGTTTTAGGTCTTCGAAGATATTTAAGGATTTTGGAAATATCTTTGGACTTCGAGTTCTCTTCATTCGCGAAGTAGAACATAGTCTTTAAATCCTGCCGTTCGAGATGTCCTCGAGGACAGAGGTCGAGAAGAACCTCAAGTTTACCAATGAAACAGTCGAGTTCCACTCGATGGTGGTCATCTTCGAGGATCGTGGTCTTCCAGAGGGGTGGTGGTCGGTCAAGAGCTGACTGTGTCACTCTTCCCTGTACCATGGGATTCCAGGGACTTCGGGGCACCACAACGCCCCTGGAACTACTTTGATCATGGAAGGTAAGTCTTTACGACGTAGGAACTCAACGCCATGTAGAACTTGACATGGATGGAACCCCTGACCGTGGCGTGTTTTCCCCAACGTATCAAAATCACTCTCATGTTTCCACCTCCACCAAACAGAAGGCCCTTAATAAAGCGGCTGTCAAAAATCCCTCACCTTAAACTGCTAATATCACTTAACTTGAAACTAATTTTGCCTCAAAGGTTGAGGGGGGGAACTGAAGAGAACAGCGTCCGTTTCTTCAGCTGAAGCTTCTGCCAAGTATTACCTCCAGTGCTGTGAACGTCTCGTGGAAACTGATAAGTTATCTTTTGTGAGCAACGCTTGAAAATGACCCAACTCTTGGGTGTTATCACCTTGTTTGACCTTTGTCATGGGTTTCGGCTTGAGCAAGATATTACAGGCGCTGGACGTGTGTGAGGAAGTGTAATGTCTCTACAGATGTAGGGTTTACAACCGCAGAGGTTGTAGGTTGTAGGTAAACCGTGAGGGCGAATCTAGAACGTAAACTAAGACATTAATCTGTCTTGTCGCTGGAGCGTTTTGACCGTCTTCTTCGGATGGGGAACAGGACGTGCACAGCAGACCACCCCTTTCCCCGTTGTCTTTGACGTGTTGACTTGGCCTCCCAAGCGAGCACCAGGGAGCTGGCGACCCACCACACATCTGTCTCGTAAGCCAGACAATGATGACGATGATGACGATGATGATGAGCTTTGTAAACGCCCTTGGGGCCTTAACGTTATTTTAGATTAGCCTCACCTTTAAAAGGGCCGGCGAAATTGTTGAGGTAGAAAACGTCATAGAGAGAGAGAGAGAAAAAAAAAGAAGAAAATGTCTCTACTTACATGGCCTTAATCTGTTAAGAAGATTATTGGGAGCGACTCAAATCACAGGCGCTGAATGAATTGAAACGCTCGAGGGGGGGAAGTGCACTGGAACATCATACATAAAGAAATTATTGGTTGGTTATTGGATGGGGTTTCTCGAGGCAGAGGCGATTTAAACTCACTCCCTGCAGTTATCACATAGATTTTTTTTTTTTGTTTTAGCTGAGACGGCACTGGGCAACTGAGGCCCTAATCAAGGCCCTCGCGATTGTTAGATAGTCGTAATGGTGGCGAGGTAGTTAGCTAGTTCCCTTGTTTGTGGTAAGGAGAGGCTGGTGGTTGGGTTGGTTGTTTATGGGGATTGTGGAGTACCTGCTTGTGGTGTTCTGTTATGACTTGTAGTGATGGATGTGTTGGCGTTTTTTTATTGCAGTCATTTACATGGTTCGCCTGCTTGTTAGTGGTGTTGGGTGTGTGTGTGTGTGTGTGTGTGTGTGTGTGTGTGTGTGTGTGTGAGGGTGGGGGGGGGGAAGACTTCCTGACTACGAGATTTTGGCAAAATGCGAGGCCAGCGCGTTGCTCCGCTGACCACAGGAGAATCTAGAGTTACGGAGAACCAGTCGCGTGAGTTACGTATGTCGTCAGGTGTGGATGAGGCAGAAGGAAAAGACAGATAACCTGGGCAAGAAGGAGTGAAACTTGACATCCACTGTGCGGACTTCAACAACCCTCCCAATAGCCAGCTGCCCCGTGCTTACCACACACCACCCGAGAGAGAGAGAGAGAGAGAGAGAGAGAGAGAGAGAGAGAGAGAGAGAGAGAGAGAGAGAGAGTTGTAATTTTGGGGGAAAAGGAAGCGGTTGTGCGTGTCTGGGTTGGTGGTGGTTGTAGGCGTTGTTGTAGAGTCCAGAGCGTCCATTGGTGATCAGGTTGAGGGTCCGGGTGAGGTTTAGGGGTGGAGGGGAGGGGTTGTTATTGTTAGGTGGTTGTTAGTGGTTTGTCAGATTGTTAGTATGTCCGTTGGGGATGTCAGGGTCGTTGTTGGGGCGGCAGGTTGTTATGAAGGCAGATTGGGTTGTGGGGATGGGTGGGTGTGTTGTAGTGATGGTGTTTCAGGAAGGTTGTGTTCATGTACGTAAGTTGTAAGAATGTTGTTGTTGGTTGTGGTGCAGTTGTAGCCTGTGTGGAATAGTTGTGATAATCTGCATTCTTAAAAAAAAAAAAAGGAATAAAGTGGTTTAATATAAATGATTAAAACATTATCATTTCGAACTGTATTTGGGATGATTTGCAGTTTAGAATTAGTTGTGGAGTGATTTACAGTTTAGAACAGGTTGTGAGATGATTTCCAGTTTACAACAAGCTCTGGTATGATTTACAGTTTAGAACAGGCTGTGTTATGATTTATAGTTTTGGAAGAGACTGTGGTAAATTTTACAATGAACAGAGCTGACAGATAGGTCAGGGGTCAGGCCAGCGGAGGAAAACACCACCAGGCACAAAATGTTCCCAGATGGAATGCCAGAACCAGCTGTGTGGTAACACTCCATCACATCATGTAATTCATTATGCATATTAACCTATAACAGAGGATATATATATATATATATATATATATATATATATATATATATATATATATATATATATATATATATATATATATTGTGTGTGTGTGTCTGTGTTATTTGATGTTTATACATCATCTGTCTTTACATTTAATCCTTCCCTGTTTGATTCATTTACTTCGTTGGAGTTTAAGATAAACGACTCTTCCTTATTTGATAATTAAGTCTCATTCACAAGATGGTCGCGACTTGCAACTCGGTGGCCCCCAAATACTAATAGAACGTAACGTGTCATCAAGTGATTGCAGTAAGTGTTGTATTATTAGGATTAATGAAGGTTGTAGGGAAGGACAAGTTTAACGACAACTTTGTAATTCGGGAGACGATAGAGTGGCCATCCGCAGTTGCCAGTTTTTGTTTTTGTGTATCGTAAGAGTTTTCGTCTGAGACTGGGTCCATCTGTTTATCTCTCTCTCTCTCTCTCTCTCTCTCTCTCTCTCTCTCTCTCTCTCTCTCTCTCTCTCTCTCTCTCTCTCTATCTATATAGCTATCTCTGAGGGTTAGTGTTGCAGGGTTTGCCGAGGAGGAATGTTGATGATGCAGAACATTTAACGTACTACGGTGTCAAGTTAATAAAGTCACTCCTTGCAACGTTTTTTTTTTTTTTTTCGTTATCCTTCAGGCAGTTCAAATAAGGCGTCAGGTCATGTGTGTAAAAGTACGTTGTAAATACGATGGTAAATTAGCGTCGAGGCTTTATGTAAATTATGTTTATGTGGTGTAACAGAAAGTAGGGGAAGGTTATGTGTGTGTGTGTGTGTATGTGTGTGTGTGTGTGCTTTATGTTGATGATCAGATAACGTTTTGTGGTTCGTATTTTAAACGTTGAAAACGTTTTGGTTGAGATTGGAAGTTGTTCTGATGAATGTGGCAAAATGTGTCACGGAAGATATTGAGAATTTTAGTTACGAGACCATAAACCCAGGTAGTCCGTCCATGTAAACAAGGCAAAATATTTCTTGCGCACGTTAAGAAATATCATTTACCTTTTACTTGGTGTGATTTGATCATAAATCTTGAAGCGATGACATTCGTTAGCGGCAGTGTACTGAAATACATCGACTTAATAGACGAAGACTTGTACTGAAGCATGCTTATCTGTGGTGGCATCGTGTGTCTGGCACACCAACCACTTTGCCCTAGTCATGAAACACTATCGTACCGCACTTAAGTAAGCCGAGGTTGGTCCACTGACCAAGCGGACCACTATAAGTAGTTATAAGTACTTATAAGTAGTCCCACGTGCAAGAATAGATTAAGAATCCATGATGTATTGCAATGCATTTGTTCATATATATATATATATATATATATATATATATATATATATATATATATATATATATATATATATATTTTTTTTTTTTTTTTTTTTTTTTTTTTTTTTTCAAACTATTCGCCATTTCCCGCGTTAGCGAGGTAGCGTTAAGAACAGAGAACTGGGCCTTTGAGGGAATATCCTCACCTGGCCATTCAGTCTTCTTTGTCTTCTCTAATCATATCATTCTTATCCTCAGTCTTATCTCTTATCTTCCTCCTCCTCCTCCTTTCAGGACATCAAGGTAGCTGGAGGAAGGCGTCACGGCGCGTGTCTTTCCCCCGTTGCGAACTTGTGTTCAGTTTGGATGAGGATTTTCTCCTCTGGGACGTTTTGAATACAGTGTCGGGCAGTGCATCGCCCGGGAGAGGGGCTGGGCTGGTGTGGGGGGGACTCCTTAATAAATGGCCCTCATTTACGCATAAATAATAATAATGGCCTGAGTATTTATTTATTTTTAACTCTTTTGCTTTCGGAATGTTGCTTTTATGTGTTGAATTTACAGGAAAGCAATTTGCCTTTTTTCATATGTGATTATTTATTTTGTTTGCTCAAAAGTTGTTTGTATTTTAGAGTGGAAGATAAATTGGACACCTGTTTAATTAATTGTTTGCTCTCCTGTTTGTTTGCTTTGTGCATGTCGTGGCTTTATGTGTTATAACGAAAAGATTTATGTATTCCTGATAATATTGATATGTTATGATAATGTAATATAATGAAATACTGATTATTTAATGTATCTTTTTTGTGTTTCATGTAAATTTCTCAATGAATATCGGATCGATTTATGATTTATTTAGTGTTGATTTATTCGCGTGAATATTTACATGTCGAAAAGTTATCGTTATTTTTTCTCTTTTTCCATAATCATTCGGGTTTGTTTTGGTGGGGCGCTCCTTGTGGGAGGGTAGGGAATAGGAGTCGAACCCCCGTAGGGCGTCCCATGTACTGTGGGAGTGGGTGGTTTAGTGGGACCCACGTACAGTGGCAGTGGGAGGAGTAGTGGGACCTACGTGGAGTGGCGATGGGGGTGTAGTGGGACCCACGTAGAGTGGCAGTGGGATGTGTAGTGTGACCCACATAGATTGGCAGTGGGATGTGTAGTGGGACCCACATAGATTGGCAGTGGGATGTGTAGTGGGACCCACGTAGAGTGGCAGTGGCAGGTGTAGGGAACCCACTTAGTGTGGGTCTTCACTAAGGACAAAAAACATTGGTGTTCATTGTAAATAAATGTAATTTGCTGTGAAATAGAAGATGGAATATATATTAGGATAGAAAACAGAATTTATTCTGGATGGAAAACCCAGAACCCCTCTTGCTGGCTGACTGGTAGAAGCAGATTTATCATTGTTTTGGCTGTCATTATGTTGGTTAAGGCTGTTTGTAAGTAATGGTGCTAGTTACGCGCAGTTGCGTGAATGAGATTTGTTGATTAGTGGGAGTTTACTCGGGGGATGGTGGTGGTGAGGGGGGGGGGGCGTTCAGTGGGTTCCACAGTTGTGGGGTGGGTGGGCTTGGGTTTTAAATGTTGGCTATGGAGCTCATATCCCAATAGGAAAAGGGGGGAAAGGGGGAATAGGTAAGCCTGCCCACCTCTGTGGAGAGTGGTAAGAGGTTTAGGGAGGGGCGTTGACCGGTAGCCAAATCTCCTTGCACGTAATCCAATCTTGGTGTAAGTGGCAGGGTTTTATTCCTGAACTTCAGCAGGAGGTGACGCGTCAATGAGCCAGATTTTTCCTAGACGTTGGGAGGAGGTAAACCACTAGCGGGAGGGAGGAGGGGAAAACAGAGGTAAACTGCTTGGTATTTACGTATAAGGCAGTACGTAAACCAATGAATGTATACTCAGAAAGGCGCTTACTATGGTACTTTCTGGATTTACCGCGAGATGGCTTTTGTGATGGATGCTGAAGCGTTCGAGACGTGCAACAACCGAGCACTTGAGACCTGACAGGTCAAGCAGAGTGAGCGACCTTCGACTCGGCGAAGGTCCCACATGTCTGGCCTCAGGAGGAGGGTGAAGTCTCTCTCTCTCTCTCTCTCTCTCTCTCTCTCTCTCTCTCTCTCTCTCTCTCTCTCTCTCTCTCTCTCTCTCTGCAGAAGCGGGATCGGTTGATGGAATCCACATAAATGAGCCGTGAAGATCGAGTTGAGAAACCCTAACGCGCCAGCGATAGGGGCGTGCGTGGGGCAGGGTGGATGGGTCCCTCCCCCTTTGGGAATCCCTATACAGCACAGGTCTTCAGTCTGTCATCTTGCCTGGACACCTTCAGGCGACTCCTCCTCCTCCTCCTCCTCGTCGTCGTCGTCGTCTGCGATGACACTGGCCTCCCACTCACTCCCTCACTCCTGCACTTCACACGTTAGCTCTCGAGTCGTCCTCAGGCTCCCTGGCTGAGTTATGTCGCGTTGACTCTGAAATACAAGGTCGTTCCTTCCTTCTCAGTTCTACTCCTGGAAAGTTCTGTGTCTTTCCTTCCTCCGCTGATTTCCTTCTCATTCGCCGTGCAAGCTTACCCCTTCCCCTTGTGGCCGGGGTCCAGACCAGTACTCCTCTCTCTTTAGACCATTAAGACCATATGGACTGAGTGGCAGCTTTCCTCGTGTTGTGGAGGAGCGTGCCTTCCGAGCCTGCGCCTGTGCTTGCTCGTCTACTTCACCTCGACTGCCAGGCCACCACTTACCTTCGCCTTTAGAAGCAGGCACTCGTGTCCAGCCTCTCCCGTAAAGAACAGCGCCCACCTTGAACTTTCGATCGCCTCATATACCTCTGGACTGCGTATACCTCAAATGTCTCCTCGTATTCCTGGTGAAATGAGACATCAGAAACCATGCCTAGCCACTAGTATAGATGAATGACTCCAGAGTATGATAGATAACCAGGTCTCTGACCTTATTGTCCACAAGGGTCAGGTCAGAGACCAAGCCATCGTGGACCCAAGAGTCGTACCCTCATGCTCACGGGTCGTACTGTCGTACTCAGAGGTCGTACCTCCATGCTCAAGGGTCGTACCTTCATACTCAAAGTCGTACCGTCATACTCAGGGGTCATGCCTTCATGTTCGAGGGTCGTACCCTCATGCTCAGAAGTCATGCCATCATACACAGGGGTCGTACCGTCGTACTCAAAGGTCGTACCCTCATACTCAAGGGTCGTCCCGTTGTACTTAAAGGGTTAACCTGTCAACCATCCTCGCTCGCCCCTTCTGTCTCTTCGACGGTTTCCTTCGGTTCGGATCTGGATGACGTATTTCTGCCAGGTAGACAGAGGTAATTGTAATCAGATTCACTTATTCCAAACTTCGTTTTTTTTTACGTATTCACACTGGGATAATCCAGCGGTTATACACTCACACTGGGATAATCCAGCGGTGATAGGTTCACACTGGGATAATCCAGCGGTTATACACTCACACTGGGATAATCCAACGGTGATAGGTTCACACTGGGATAATCCAGCGGTTATACACTCACACTGGGATAATCCAGCGGTTATAGTAGGGTAATCCAGCGGTTATACACTCAGACTAGGATAATCCAGTGGTTATACACTCACACTAGGATAATCCAGCGGTTGTACACTCACACTAGGATAATCCAGCGGTTGTACACTCACACTTGGATAATCCAGCGGTTGTACACTCACACTAGGATAATCCAGCGGTTATACACTCACACTAGGATAATCCAGCGGTTGTACACTCACACTAGGATAATCCAGCGGTTGTACACTCACACTGGGATATCAGTTTAGGAACACACTCTGTACTCAATATCATGGGCTAGAATAGCGTTTACGTTTCACACACTTCCTATTTTTTATGGACTGGTCAGTATGAGCACCCACGGTAGAGATCGTGGACTGGTGGCACACGTTCACACTCAAGTGCGAGGTAATGAGTACGTGTGTCAGAGCGAGTGTCGTGAGGTCGTACCCTTCCTTACTCCAGACCCGTCATGTTGTCTGGGGTTTCAGCAGACAGAGACACACACACACACACGCAGACACACAACCCGGGGACAATTGTGTGTGTGTGTGTGTGTGTGTGTGTGTGTGTGTGTGTGTGTGTGTGTGTGTGTGTGTGTGTGTGTGTGTTTTTCCCAGTCGGGTACAACACCTAAGAGAGAGAGGGGAGGGGGTCGGCGAGCGTCCTTGAGTTCGTTCTCTGCTTGAGTCCGTCTGGCCAGTACGGACTCTTTGTCTGGCTTCTATACCTGCCACGGGGGCCAGCTAGCATCTCCAGCACGCACCCCTTCCCCATCCCACAACCACCACCACCACCACCATCATCGGTTGGGCTGGAAACCCTCAACAAGCAGGTCTACTACAAGGGGATTGAAGGAGGGGGGAGTGGGTTTTCTCCAGGGGCATTTTAGTGTGGTGTTGGAACCGGCAGCCGGAGCGTTATAGTGGATTGGAACTGGTTGCTGAAGCCGTACGATAGATTGAATCAGGCTTTCAAAGCCATATATAGTAGATTGAAACAGGATTTCAGGGTCTTATAGTAGATTGAAACAGGGTTTCAGGGTCTTATAGTAGATTGAAACAGGGTTTCAGGGTCTTACAGTAGATTGAAACAGGGTTTCAGGGTCTTATAGTAGATTAAACAGGGTTTCAGGGTCTTATAGTAGATTGAAACAGGGTTTCAGAGGACTAGGGTCTGGCCATAGATTCGAAGCAATTAGCTTCTGTAATCGTGGTTTGAAAAAAGCGTTCCACAAATTGCCTTCGTAAAAAGCGGGAAAGATGAAGCTTAACCATTAAGCCTTTGTGCACTACGATACGACCCGTGAGCACGAAGGACGACCCTTGGGCATGGTGGCGTGACCTTTGACCTGACCCTTGACCGTCAATTCATAGGCCACGTAAGCATACCAGAGGGTCCTGCCATTGTACCTAAAGGATGGTACCATCGTGGTCAAGGATCGTACCATCGTGGTGAAGGATCGTACCTTCGTGCTCAGGGGTCTTACCGTCGTGCTCAGGGGTCGTACCGTCGTGCTCAGGGGGTTTTAATCTTCGAAACCAAACGAGAGTAGAGACTTAATGGCTAGTAAGTCGTCAGCCCTAGTGATTTAGCGCCTGATTCAGCTGGTCAGGACGGCGCTGCAATCAGACTAATGGCCCATCAGAACGAGCCACAGCCAACTCACTGGCGACGGGAGAGTGGCCCATCTGGAGCTGTGGTGGAGGTGGGGCGGGGGGAGTGTAAACCTTGAGGTTAGGAAGGTAAAGATTAGCATGCAGTTACGAGCGTGTCCACCTCCCGTCATGCTCAGCCAGGTGACAGGTTGACGTTAACGCTGGGGGTCGAGGGGGGAGAGAGAGAGAGAGAGAGAGAGAGAGAGAGAGAGAGAGAGAGAGAGAGAGAGAGAGAGAGAGAGAGATTAAGTTGAAGCCTCTCTGAGGTTGGTATGACCATCCCTTTGAGGTCGACTGTACGCCTCCCTTGAGGTCGACAATACGCCTCCCTTGAGGTCGACGGTACGCCTCCCTTGAGGTCGACAATACGCCTCCCTTGAGGTCGACAATACGCCTCCCTTGAGGTCGACAATACGCCTCCCTTGAGGTCGACGCTACGCCTCCCTTGAGGTCGACGGTACTATCCCTTGAACACGAGGGTGCCGCCCCTACGTATGATGGCCTGACTCATGTTTTCTTTTACCCGGATCTTAAAAGGATTACGTCAGAGTCCAGGAGATCAAACCTTAAGATCGTACCGTCGGGGGGTCGAGGATCCGCTCGTACTGTCGTATTCAAGGTCCGTTCCGTCGGACCCACGGGAGGGGGAGGGGGGGTCTTCCCACCGTGTTCAAGTGTGTGTGTGTGTGTGTGTGTGTGTGTGTGTGTGTGTGTGTGTGTGTGTGCGCGAGAAAAAGGAGAAGATGGGAGGTGGTACGCTCTCGACAATGTAGGGCCACGTGACGTAGACAAACAGGATGAATGCGTCGAACAACAAAGGAGAAAAAAATTGATGATTTTTTCCTCTCTCCTTCAGAATTTCACTGCGACGTCATGTTTAAAACGACGTGTTCTTCCGTATGTAAACGCTCGTCCATGTTGCCTCGAGGGAATTTTAGATAATCTTATCATTGTCTCGAGTTTTGTTGGAATTACTTCAAGCTGCTGTATAAAGGGAGCAGCCTAACACACTCTCTCTCTCTCTCTCTCTCTCTCTCTCTCTCTCTCTCTCTCTCTCTAGTTCCGATGAACTGTCATAAACTTAACCGTGGATGAGCCTGGGGAATGTTAAGTTATGCTAATGCCATCTTGCTTAACATTATGTGTGCATGTCTGTTATCACTGTGGATGTGCGATAACGTAATGTGGAGGTGTGTTAATATAATGTGGAGGTGTGTTGATATAATGTGGAGGTGTGTTGATATGATATGGAGGTGTGTTAATATAATGTGGAGGTGTATTAATATAATGTGGAGGTGTGTTAATATAGTGTGGAAGGGTGTTGATATAGTGGTGTGTTAATATAATGTGAAGGTGTGTTAATGTAATGTGGAGATGTGTTAATATTGTGTGGAGGTGTGTTAGTACAATGTGGACGCATAATGTGGAGGCGTGTTGACGTTATGTGGAGGTATGTTAACATAATGAGGATGTGTCTTAATGTGGAATTGTGGTAACAATGTTCCCGTGTGTTATGATGCATAATTAACATAAACCATTTTGCATTTCAGGTATGTATTCCGTGGTCCAGCGGCTGTTGGAGGAGTGCTGGAGAAGAGACGGGTGTGTTGTAGTGATGGTGAATATTATGGAGGACGGCTGGTAAAGCGATGATGGTGAGTGCTGGAGAGGGCGATTGACGGAATAGTGTTGGTGAGTTCTGTTGGAGACTGCTGGTGGTGTAGTGTTGGTGAAGTGTTGGAGGAGACTGCTGGTGGTGTAGTGTTGGTGAAGTGTCGTATAGGGCTGTGTTATTCTAGATCGTGATTCTCTGGGGTAGAGAGTGTATACCTTGTGAAGTCTTCGGGGGTTCTCAACCCCCGAAGCTCGAGGTGGGCCCAGACTGCTAGATTGGGTCGTTGGTTGGCCGACCAAACTGCCAGCCCAGACTGCTGGATTGGGTCGTTGGCTGGTCGACCAAGCTGCCAGCCCAGACTGTTAGATTGGATCGTTGGTTGGTCGACCAAACTGCCAGCCCAGACTGCTGGATTGGGTCGTTGGTTAGTCGACCAAACTGCCAGCCCAGACTGCTGGATTGGGTCGTTGGGTGGTCAACCAAACTGCCATCCCAGGCTGCTGGATTGGGTCGTTGGTTGTTCGACCATACTCTTAAAAAGCGGCCCTCAGTCCCCACTGCCTGGCTGGTCTGGTACACTTCGCCTCCGTAAAAAGGACTTGTCCATTGCACTCTTGAACGCCTCTGCGTGTATCCCAGGCTGCCCCTGGTGGCAGCTAGCAAGGTGTTGAGGAATCTCTCTCTGGCCCTGGATGATTAAAGGTGTTCTCTCTTATTGTGCACACGACATCACTGAATTTCAGATGCCGCATTATACGGTCTTGCAAGACTCTCTTGCTTGTAGGATTGTTGTGGCTGGTTAAAAGAAGAAAAAGAATGCGTAGAAGACGTTCCTATTGCCATTCTTGAACACGTTTTATAAACAGATATATGCAATTCATGTCATTAAGACATGTGATTCATGTCATTAGAATATATGTGATTTATGTCATTAAACTACATAAAGTCGTGTTTTATATATCATGTAAGTCTCGTCTTGATATCTGATGGTATATTAATTCCAGTGTTTTGTAATGCTAATGTTGAAGATACACCTTCTCTCTTCGTATTACATTTTCCCTTTACCTTCATAATGGTATTTCTGGTCACTGTACTGCCAGTGTGAAGTTGTTTTTATATTCCGAAATTATTAGATATACTGAAATCGTCTGGTATATCTCGGTTTTTTTTTTTTTTTTTTAGAAATTGATTTTACATCTTTGAATCTTTCATCATATTTAGTTTTTATTGAAAGGATTAGTTTTCTTGACTTTCTTTGTGTTCAATTTTTTTCTGATTTTTGGATGAATTTGGTGACGAGAACTGATTGGCGTATTCTCATATCGTGTGGTATTTCTAAGTATAACATCTGACATCCTGGCTTTAATGATATATTTGAGTAAACATTACTCAGAGATGTTACTTGTGATCTCTGTGTCCTGATCAACTTGTGATCTTTGTGTGTCCTGATCAACTTGTGATCCCTCTGTGTCCTGATCAACTTGTGATCTCTGTGTCCTGATCAACTTGTGATCTCTGTGTCCTGATCAACTTGTGATCTCTGTGTCCTGATCAACTTGTGATCTCTGTGTGTCCTGATCAACTTGTGATCTCTGTGTGTCCTGATCAACTTGTGATCCCTCTGTGTCCTGATCAACTTGTGATCTTTGTGTGTCCTGATCAACTTGTGATCTCTGTGTGTCCTGATCAACTTGTGATCCCTCTGTGTCCTGATCAACTTGTGATCTTTGTGTGTCCTGATCAACTTGTGATCCCTCTGTGTCCTGATCTACTTGTGATCTCTGTGTGTCCTGATCAACTTGTGATCTCTCTGTGTCCTGATCTACTTGTGATCTCTGTGTGTCCTGATCAATGATCAATCTTATAGAAAAGAAAAATGATGGGTCCCATGACCAAGCCCTGTGGTACCCCAACTCGCCTCGTTCATCTAGTCTGACGCTTACACGTTTAAGACCACGGGTTGTCTCCTGTCTGTGGTCCTGGCCGTTGTCCACGCCCACATTCGAATCCCTTATGTCATGTGCTGTAATTTCACTGGGCAGTTGTTTTGTGTGTTGCTTTGTCTACTTTGTCGAGAGCTTGTGGAAAGTTTAAGAGATGTGTGACATATTGCACTTTGGAATTCCAGTTGTTTTATCCCGTTATGTGACTAAATGATTTATCAGTTATGGTAAACGTGATCTTTGGTCTCGAAGCCTATTTTGTTCACTGGGTGTCACTTTATTGTCTTGTAGAATTTTGACATTGTGGTCCTGATTGTTATTATTGTTTCTGGCTATTTTCGTAGAACCGGGAGGTAAGGTAAGTTAGGTGGCTAAGAAGGTAAGGAGGGAGGCGAGGTAGAGTGGGGAGGGGAAGGTAAGTTTAGGTAAGAAGGTAAGGCAAGTTTGGTAGGTAAACGAGAGTGAGGGAGTTTACGTAAACTTAGGTAGATAGGGAAGGGAAAGTAGGTTCAGTTTGGTAGGTAGAGGAAGTTAAGGTAATTAGGAAGGTAAAGGAGGGAGGGGGGATGAGGTAAGGGTAGATAGGGAGGTAAGGTAGAGGATAGGGAGGGAGGGAGGGAGGGAGGGAGGGAGGCAGTGCTCACAAGGGCGGAGTAAATTATTCAGGTGGCCCGCACACCCTCCTCCCTCCCTCCCTCCGCCTGGGCAGCCACCACCACCACCACGGCCTCGTCTCTTGAAGGGGATGCACCACGACAACTGCTGCTGCTGCTGCTGCTGCTGCCAGGGAGGGAGGAGGAGGAGGAGGAGGAGGGAGGAAGAACAGAAGGAGGGAGGGAGATTGGATGAAAAAGAGGATGGAGGAATGTAGTAGGAGGGGATAGGGGTGGAAAAAGGGTGTGTAGAGAAGAGATAGCATCGTGGGATAGTAGGAGGGAATGGGGAGGTTAGCGGGAAGAGGGGGAGATTATGGGGTGTGTGTGTGTGAGGGGGAGAGGAACATGGGAGAGGGAGGGAGGGAGGGGTGTCGAGGGGATGTTGTACCATGACGCAGAAATGTGTGCTTGGACCGTGAGCCTCGCTGACCGCTGCCTGGCTCAGGGAGAGAGAGAGAGAGAGAGAGAGAGAGAGAGAGAGAGAGAGAGAGAGAGAGAGAGAGAGAGAGAGAGTATGCACACACCTGCCTACCTCCTTACGAGAACTTCTGACGAGATTTTGCCATTAGACAGGGCTGAGAGAGAGAGAGAGAGAGAGAGAGAGAGAGAGAGAGAGAGAGAGAGAGAGAGAGAGAGAGAGAGAGAGAGCATCGTAACGTCACCGGGCAGGGGAGCAGGGTGTCCCTGCAGTCGTACAGGTGATGGACGCTGTCTAGAACGTATGTGGGAACCGTGTACGGAAGCGCCGTGATCTTTACCACACTCACTCAGCCATCTTATACAGTCTCTCTTCCATCATCCTCTCTAAAGGTCCAAACACACCGTGGTGAGCGTTCACATTTACTGGACATAATTACCATGGGATCGTTTTTCTTTTTATTTAGTCTTTTTAGTTTTTTTTAAGTGTTTAAGTTGAATTTCTTCTTCACAAAAAATGCCATTTTTTTGAAGTATTTAAGTGGAATTCATTTCTTTAAAAGACTGCCCATGTGTGATAGCTTTTACCACAACAATGGTAACCTCCCGGGTTAACGACCCTCTCTAAGGCCCTATTATATCTATCCCTATTAGGACCTGTGATTCATATATGTAGCCTTGTAAGGCATCAAGTGTTCTGACAGCCATGTTTAAAGGGAGGAATTGTATTTATCCAGTTCCAGGAACGACTGTACCGTCTGTACCGCTGTACCGTGGCAGGATGTATGATGATGGTACTGTACTGCACCTGTCTGTACCGCTGTACCTTAGTGTGGCCGGATGTATGATGATGGTACTGTACTGCACCTGTCTGTACCGCTGTACCTTAGTGTGGCAGGATGTATGATGATGGTACTGTACTGTACCTGTCTGTACCGCTGTACCGTGGTGTGGTAGGATGTATGATGATGGTACTGTACTGTACCTGTCTGTACCGCTGTACCTTAGTGTGGCAGGATGTATGATGATGGTACTGTACTGTACCTGTCTGTACCGCTGTACCTTAGTGTGGCAGGGTGTATGATGATGGTACCGTACTCTACCTGTCTGTACCGCTGTACCGTGGTGTGGCAGGATCTATGATAATGATACTGTACTGTACCCGTCTGTACCGCTGTATCTGACGATGGTTTCAGAGATCCTTTGCTCTTGGGTTTTGGGACCAGGCTGTCATGTTGCTGCTTTAGTTCAGTCAGGCTGTTGGAGGCGGCGCGCGACTCGCCAGTCTTCCGTAAACACCACATCAACCCCTGGTTGGCCAGCAAGAAAGTTCCAGAGTTTCTTGTTGAGGACTGTTGAATGTATTGTAACTCTGGTTTCTCACGAATAATTTGTGGAGCTGTGGATTTCTGTGTGTGTGTGTGTGTGTGTGTGTGTGTGTGTCGCAGCCACCAAGGCGTGAACACAAGTACCCGCTGCTTCCTCAATACTTTCTGTGTGATCCTGTACACGAGGATTGACCGTTAGTGATGCTCCTTCCTTTCCTCGAGCAGCAGATCTTGGAATTCTCTTCCCCAGTCTCGTGTCTTTCCTCATCCTGTCACCGCTTCACCTCTCACCTTCAGCTTTCCCGGCACCTTGCAAGCCATTCTTAATGTCTACAATGTTATTCTGGTGTACTTTTATGTGATATTTTATATTTTTTTTTATTTTGTAATTATTATACTTTCTGACCTTGAATTGAGCAACCTAGCCTTAAAGACTCTCATTTTGTATCATGTATACAATTTGACAAAGTCATCTCATCTTATCTTATCTTATCTTATCTTATCTTATCTTGTCTTATCTTATCTTATCTTCCCTTACATTCTCTTTAACTTAGATGGGCACGTTGGTACATATCCTATGCCATATTGCAATTAGGTGTATGATAATGATGCTCTTTAACTTGTTAGTTCGTTATTTATTATTTTTGTCTTAGATTAATTGTTTCCTGTTTGATTCCTGGCTCTGTACCGTACGCGTACTGTACGCTGGTTGCAGGGGCTTTCCTCTGACCCCGCAGCTGGGTCCGGGAGAGATTTTTTCTTCGTCGAGGCTTGATCCATCTGTCTGTTCGTATCCTTATACCTGATGGTAGGAGGTGAAACAGACGCTAGGGGCGCCCCTGATGTTAATACCTTATCTCCTGATAGTGATATCCTTCCGTATATCTGCTATAAAAGGGGAGTGATCTTCCACTTATATTTCCCAGTACAACGGCCAATCTTGGTTTACAGTGGGAGCCAATGTCCACTGTGGAAGGATTGCCAGTGGTTAGTTTGAGGCCGGGATGTTCCGTGTGTGTTCTGGACGGTACGAGTACCACAGGCGGCAGAGTGGGAGGGCACGGCCACAGCATTGGGCCAAAAGCACCCCATTGTGGTACCGTACTTAGAGGGTCAAAGTACGGTACAGCATGTGTACCGAGGCAAGGTACGTCATATTTTAAGAGCGGTACAGTGAACGCAATGGGCCAAGTTACAGCGGAGTGGATCGGGTACAGCTAGCGAAGTACACGGAGTTACAAAGGCACATGACCTGAACTTTCCCTGTAGCGTAGAAAATTGGTCACCACCCAGACACCATGAAGGTGGTGATGACGGCCGTAACGACCCTTGACCTTCAGTCGAAATGGTCATCACACACACACACACACACACACACACACACACACACAGGTGTTGACGTAAGGGGTCACCGTGTGACGGGGGCCAGGGAATGCCACGGATACCAGGGTTAGCCTCGGTGCCAACGGTGAGGTGCGGGGGAGAGGTTGGAGGTGCCACACCCACCATGGTTTACCCTCAGTCCCCTTGAAGGCTTCCTTCCCCCGCTTCACCGTCTCCCCTTGAAGGCTTCCCCCCGCTTCGCCATCTCCCTTTTTAGGGTTCCTCTCGCATCACCAACATCCCAGCTTCTTCCCGCTTCACCATCATCCCTTGGAGGTTTTCCTCACGCTTCTACCCCCCCACACACCTTCTTCTGTGGCCAGCCCTCGGCCCTGACAGACACATAATGCAGTCAGTCTGCCCTGTTCTGGGCCGCGTGCAGTTGGCAGAAGTGTACCAGCTTAAACATCCCCTTTATAACCGAACCCGGAATTCATCAGATCAGGGTTGTATTGAGAAGTCGTCTCACAGAACACGGACGACCTTTGTCTCCTGCAACAGTCACAGTGGCTCTTCAAGCACTTGTTTACCCCCAGATGCTTGAGGAGTGTCTTTACTCTCTTGAAGGAAAGTGTTCATTGTCTTTCTCTTCACCCCAGATATTTGGAAATTATCTTAACTTTAAGTAGTTCAGTAGTTCACTGTCTTAACCCCAGGTACTTGGGAAAGTACCATCACTTTAAGATACTTGGGAAAGTACCATAACTTTAAGTAGTTCAGCAGTTCAGTCTTAACCCCAGATACTTGGAAAGTACCATAACTTTAATGAGTTCAGTAGGTCACTGTCTTAACCAGATACCTGGGGAGTACCATAACTTTGCCTATTGTAAACACTTCACTTTATCATATCACTTGTTTATGTCATTCAGTCGTCCGTGGCTGTGTTCCTGGACCTCCTGCGCGTCCTTGCCTCCTCTCCTGCGCAGCCGCTGCCTGTACAGCGAACTGTGTACACCTGACCACTTCACTTGCAGTGGGAATGATGAGATAAATCACCTGTGTACGTCCCACGTGTGGCTGGTCCAGTGAGGCAGGTGGGACTCGTGGTTGCTACATATTCCCTGGAACCGGAGGGATGGTGGTTCGAATCTGCGTCGTGGGTAACGGGGCGTATGTACATCTTGAGCTGTGGACAGTCTTGGGCAAGCCTGTGGTGGGAGTGTGGGATGGGATATGTACTAGATAGTGAGGCTGAGGGTGGGATATATGTCCCAGATAGTGAGGCTTGAGGTTGGGATATATGTCCCAGACTAACAGTGGGGTTGGGATATGCCCTAGATTGTGAGGCAGGGATGGGATATGTCCCATACTGTGACACTAGGGGTGGTATTGTGTCCCAGACTGACACGGGGGAGGGGATATGTCCCAGACTGTGACACTGTGTTTGGGATACACCCTAAAGCGACGCTCGGGATTGGGACTTGCCCCCCAAGACAGTGAACGGTCAGAAGGATTGCGAATCCTGCAGGTCGTGTGAGGGCGTAGCCCCAGGCATTTCCCGTGGTATGCACGCATCGTGAGGGGTAACAGTGCCTTTTTCACTGCCTCTGGGATTCTCTCTCTCTCTCTCTCTCTCTCTCTCTCTCTCTCTCTCTCTCTCTCTCTCTCTCTCTCTCTCTCTCTCTCTCTCTCGATTATATTAGTGTTATGTTTTTTTTGACGCTGTGCGTCAGGACCTGTCGTCCGTACAGGGCTTGACCCCTGTACGGACGGACGGGCACGGACGGGCGTCCTAGCGGCTGGGAATGATACAAGATTTAAGCTAGGTGGACGTCATGGTGGCTAGGAGGATGGATATACTTCGATTGAACTAGGAGGATGGCTAGGTAGAGGGATAGCCAGGCAGAGGAATGGCTAGGTAGAGGGATGGCTAGGTAGAGGGATGGCTAGGTAGAGGGATAGCTAGGTAGAGGGATGGCTAGGTAGAGGGGTCGTACCTTAGCTCAGTTATGGGATGTTAGCTGAGGGAGATACGCCTTTTGTATGGGGGAGGTGGTGGCGCTTATAGCTGGATGGGGGACACGTTAGCTTGGATGTTGAATGTTAGCTGATGGAGTAATACTATAGCTGGGGTGGTGTCACTTTAGCTTCGTGAGGGACATATTAGCTGTGAGGGTCCTTGTGGAGGGGCAACATTTATAGCTGGGTAGGCAGAACATTTAGCTGGATTTGTTAGCTGGGTGGGTTCCCTTGTTAGCTTGATTTACGAGGATGTGTCAACCACGAGGGTCACGTCGTGGTTGACGTGCGGTCGCACGCACGTGGAGTCGTGCATACATACTGCTCAGGGTGGAGGAGACACGTACAGCACGTGCCAAACGAAAGGTCGAACTCACACGTGCCGTACGGAGGGACGTGCACACACGTGCCTTGAGGGTGTTGGGGGGGGGGGGGGGGGGAGGCTCTGTACCATACATTATACAGCGGGAGAGAATCAGTGTTGCCAGTAGACGTCACCCCCGTACGATCAATATTGGGTCGTGTGTGTACGTCGGTTAGTTTGGGGTGGGGGGGGGGGATGTGTAGGCCAGGAATACTTACTTACCAGGACTTACGACGGGGATCAAGCCGGACGCGTAGCGCTCACCGCAGGAAAATATATAGAGAGTTACGAAGATCGAATTGTGTTGTGTTAGGTGTTGGCAGGTGTTAGGTGTGCGATGGAGAGATTGTACGTGTTAGGTGTGCGATGGAGAGATTGTATGTGTTCGGTGCGAGAGCCAGCCAGCCCATGTGTGGATGAGACCAAAGGAGTGAAACATGAGAGCCACAACACCGAGGCAGTTAGTGACGGTAATATACCTCACTGGTCGGTGGCTGTCTGCCACCTGTGAGGGGAGGGGAGGGCGGACGTGTGCGCCAGGAGGAGAGGGGAGGGGAGGGAGGACGTGTTGTCCAGGGTGGGAGGGGAAGGAGGACGTGTAGGCCATCATGTGAGGGAGGGAGGGGCAGACGTGTAGCCTAGGGTGAGAGGGGAGGAAGGACGTGTAGGCCAGCATGTGAGGGGAGGGAGGACGTGTAGACCATCATGTGAGGGGGAGACGTGTAGGCCAAGGTGGGAGGGGAGGAAGGACGTGTAGGCCATCATGTGAGGGGGAGGGGCAGACGTGTAGGCCAGTATGTGAGGGGAGGGAGGACGTGTAGGCCAGCATGTGAGGGGAGAGGAGGGGAGGTAGGACGTGTAGGGTAGAGTATCGATCCCTGGTCGTGTGACTGTTCCCCACCATTCCCTCACCTCCTCAACCACCACCACCACCACCACCACCACAGGCCTTCAGCCTCCCGCCTCAGCATCATGGCGGGTCCAACCTGAGATCGTCCTTCGTTGGGACGTTAAAGGGAGCCATCCCGGGGAAACCTGGCCCGCCTCACGCACTGGCTGGACACAGCTGCCCCAGCTGGGGGAGGTGGAGGTCTGTAGCCAGGGGAGCTTGGGGTCAGACGCGAGAGGTAGGGGTCGGTCGTGTGACCTGACCCCTTGGGGGGTGACTGGTGAGAGGCATCAGGTTTAAACAACATAACAGGCCACGGATCTGGCTGGCGTGGGCAGTACATTACAGGCTCTGGTCGATCATGAGTGTATGATAATGGCACTAGGACGAGGCAGATTACAGAAGTGGGTCGAGGAAAACCATATGTTCACTGCTCAGGTACAAACACGGTACAGGATGGGTTAGGAATTATATATATATATATATTGTATTGGCGAGTGTGAGGGAGTTGGTGTGACTGGAGATGGTGGGAGGGACGTGTGGCATGATGATGGACGAGGGACGAGGTGCTTTGTGTGAGTAGGGAGGCTGGGCCTGGGGAGTGGGGGCTGTGGGGACGACATATGGGCCAGGCGTGTTGGTGCTGGAGAGGCGGGAGAAACAGATGGAGGGAGGGGGTTAGGTGAACGACGTATGGAAAGCCTGGGTGGGACTGAGGAGGATGGCAGGAGGAGTGTGAGGGGTGTGGTGGTGTGAGGTCGGGGTGACTGCAGTTACTGGGGTGCGTCTGTGTTACGGGAGACCAGAGTAATGGTTGTATACAAGGCTTGGAAGGCTTCACCTCCAGGTCCCCTCAGCGACTCGAGTAAGCCATGGAAGGCCCGTCAGTGTTCCCATACCCCTCCCTCATAAGGCCCTGAGCCCCGGCCAAAACGTCTGTTTACATCGTAAGCACTTTATAATGGCGACCGTAAACCACATACACGAGGGAGAGCCACTCAAGTCTGCAGGTCCTGCCTCGCCCTGAGCTGCCTCCGTTGGCCGGACTCGCGCAGGATGTAGCAGCACAGGATGCCACACGCAGCCCATAAAACATGACTAACTCATGGTCGGAGATAACTGTGCTTCACGCCTCGGGGTTTACACACACACACACACACACACACACACACGTATTTTAGGTGTCTTTTTTGGGAAGGTTTGCGTGGATCATGGACGACACAGGAAGAAGCAAGTGAAAGTAAAGCCTCATTAAAGCAGTAATTGTTTTATTGGTCGTGTGTGTTTGTGCGAAGGACTACGACTTCGGGTAGTCATGAAGAGTTGGGTTTGAGGGCTTCACCTTCAGGTGGATTAACCTAAATCATGACTTAATACTGACGATTGGCCTTGTGTTTAGCGTCTAGAAATACGCTGTGGGGGAGTAAGTGAAATTGGTGAATTAGTCTAACCTTGTTGGTGATGTAATGGTTCGTGTGGCCGCGTATGAATCACAAGGACCAGCGTTCGTAGTTCTCGAACAGAGCAGCCAGCTCAGAGCCACTCCTGGTTTTCAGCCTTTCTCTTAGGATTGGTGGATAAATGGATACCTGACGTGGGTTAAGGTATAGAGTGGATTGGAACGATGTGGTATACCGGGGTCGACGTGCTGCAAATGGACTGAACCAGGGCATGTGAAACGTATGGTGTCAAACTATGGAAAGGTCTGTGGGGCCTGAATGTGGATAGGGAGCTGTGGCTTCAGTGCATTACACATGACAGCTAGAGAATGAATGTGAGCGGATGTGGCCATTATTCGTATGTCTCTTGGCACTATCTCACTGACGCGGGAAACGGCGATCAAAAAATGGAGAGAATGATAGATATGTGTCATTACGTGTCAGCTGTTTTCCGCGTGATCCTTCGTGGAGAGAGAGAGGGAAAAAAAAAAATTCTTGGTAAGAATTAACTGGCACCAGATGTAACACCGGCGTACGTCACAGGAAAACAAAACGACCTTCACAAACAACAACAACAACAACAACAGTGCCAGTGTGAGGGCGTCAGAGAGTGAGGTGATGTGGGATCAAGACGCCACACATACCGGAGGTTCTGCACACTGGCTGGTTTTCATTAGAGACCAAACTCGTTGCCCAGAATACGGGAGAGAACCTGAATTATATGAATGACTTCCCCATAATCAGAGTCCGGTTTTTGGATGGGGGTCAGGGGATCAGCGGGAGACGGCTGACGCCAGCCTGGAGGTCAGGAGGTCAACAGACAGCAGCCTGGTGGGCCAGGAGGTCAACAAACAGCAGCCTGGAGGTCAGGAGGTCAACAGACCCCAGCTAAAGGGTCAGGAGGTCAACAGACCCCAGCTAAAGGATTAGGAGGTCAACAGACCCCAGCTAAAGGGTCAGGAGGTCAACAGACCCCAGCTAAAGGGCCAGGAGGTCAACAGACCCCAGCTAAAGGGTCAGGAGGTCAACAGACCCCAGATAAAGGATCAGGAGGTCAACAGACCCCAGCTAAAGGGTCAGGAGGTCAACAGACCCCAGCTAAATGATCAGGAGGTCAACAGACCCCAGCTAAATGATTAGGAGGTCAACAGACCCCAACTAAAGGGTCAGGAGGTCAACAGACCCCAGCTAAAGGATCAGGAGGTCAACAGACCCCAGCTAAAGGGTCAGGAGGTCAACGTACAGCAGGCTGGAGCAGGTTGAACAGTAGAGGGAGGGAGGGAGCCACACAGCAGCACAGCTGCTCTGTCGTATGAAGGATCTTCGACATGTGCGATGCAGATGCGGTCGTTGCTCCCTATCCTCCTCCTCCTCCTCCTCCCCCTCCTCCTCCTCCTCCTCCTCCTCCTCCTCCTCCTCCTCCTCCTCCTCCTCCTCCTCCTCCTCCTCCTCCCCGCGGACAGGACAGGTGTGCGTATCAATAGGTGTGTTGACTCGACCGGGGGAGCAGGCGGCAGGTGTGCCGTGTATGAGAGAGAGAGAGAGAGAGAGAGAGAGAGAGAGAGAGAGAGAGAGAGAGAGAGAGAGAGAGAGAGAGAGAGACGGCGTCGCAAACTCCTCAATGACAAGGGAAGAGTAATTAAAGTATACGTGTCTTCCGGTAAGACAGGTGTGATGGAGGGTCAGGTAGGATGGAACAGGTGGGATGGAGGGGTCAGGAAGGATGGACAGGTGTGATGGAGGGATCAGGTAGGATGGAACAGGTGTGATGGAGGGATCAGGTAGGATGGAACAGGTGTGATGGAGGGATCAGGTAGGATGGAACAGGTGTGATGGAGGAATCAGATGGATGGAACAGGTGTGATGGAGGAATCAGGTAGGATGGAACAGGTGTGATGGAGGGATCAGGAAGGATGGAACAGGTGTGATGGAGAGGGACTGTTAGGGTAGAGGGTCATGGGAGACGGAGTGTGGGAGGACGCTTCCAGTCATCTCCGTCTTTAATTCTCCAGGTCGTACGCATCTTGATAACCCACCACCACCCCTCCCGTGCGTCACACGTCGTGGATTACGCAGTTACGCCAGACGCCCGTTAGAGCGTGTGTGTAATTACCTGTTTACACTGTACGGGGAGGGAGTTTTACACTCGAGGTGCTTTATGTCTTAAACTTTCTCTGCTGTTGAATTACCATATGTTGTCTGTATTAACCATGTCTTCAGTCATTCTGTTCCTTTCATTCACCATTTATTATAATCTGAAAGTATTCTGGTACACCTCTTGTACCAAGTGTGTATGTACGTGGCACACTGACCACGAATTGCCTTGACCTCGTCCGTGGCCGAGTGACCTGACCGCGAATGGTCTGTTCAGAGACCCACCCGTCGTGACCTGGTGCTGGTATGAGGGGGTGGGTGTAGGAAACGTGTCCGTGATGATACCCGAAGACTTCGACAAGATGTGGACAGATTGCCTGCCGGACAGACCCGTACAAGTTTAGGGAGGCCACACAGACCACAGAAACACCGCTGTGCGGTTCCCTCGGCCAACACACCTCCTGCCCAAGTCACCTGTGCAAGCGCCACCAAAGTGTCCCCTGCTCAGCGGGGTCCTCCGAGGGGAGCGTCCTTCCTCAACACTATTCATCACTCAGGGCAGCTAACACTCCACCCTTACCAGTCGGGAACACGAGCCTAAATATCTTTTACTCGTATGGCGTCGCTCACATAGCAGCCTCAGACAGCTCACTGGATGTAGTTAGAGGCGTCCAGACTAAACAGACAGATTGGAAAATGAAAACAGATTTACTCTAGTGGCGAAGGAAACACTATAACCCTGCAACATGCTGGGCAACAGGACGACCCACCTGAAGAGCCCTAGAATCTGGAGTCATACATTACGAGCTTTGACAACAGATCATATCAGGAAAAGAACCTCACGAGGAAAAGCGGCCCTGGTCAGTCTCTATAGGTTCTGACACCTTCTAGAGAGAAGCAGAAACTACATTTGGTGAAATCGTGATCCTCATTATCCTACCCTACACCCCTGTACCCACACTCTTGGCTCCCACGTCACGCAAGCTGAACCTACACAGGATACATAATAGGGCTCTGCAGCTCGTCATAAACGTGAAGTGCCCACTACATCGCAGTGAACGAACGACATAAACGACTTAAAGATTAAACCAACTTGAACATGTGACATACTGGACAGAAAGTGTGGCGGAGGCTGGAAGATAAGGATGACACAGACTGCGAGAGTCGTAGTTGTATGGGAGACCTGGAGAGCAGGACGAACACGGAACGCTCGCTAGTGGTGGTTCCCTCGTCCTCACAGTCCACACTGAGCAATGTTTAGCTCAGCCAAATCCCTTTCCCCGACCGAGATGCGACAGCATCACATAACCCCCGTCTGACGGAGGCTATAGACAAGACAAGCCATTAAACACGCCTCAGTCAAACCTGTACTGGAAAGAACTTTTTTTCTACCCTTCTAAACCCTACTTACTCCTGCCTCGTAGTTTCATCCCTCCCCCTCCTCATCAACAATACTGGAAAGAACTTTTTTTCTACCCTTCTAAACCCTACTTACTCCTACCTCGTAGCTTCATCCCTCCCCCTCCTCATCAACAACACAGTTTAAGGATAAAGTTCCCTTCCTCCTCTCCTCCTCCCTCCCGCCACCACCACCAGCTGGCCAGCACCCACCCTGCCAGGACGACTCGATCGTCATAATGTTCTGGCGCGCCGCCGCCGGACGTCTTGAGTGACCTGATTTATCCTATCGTCTCCGCCGCCAGCGCTACCCTCCCTGACCCTGTTCCTCCACCCACACACACACACACACACACACACACACACACACACACACACACACACACACACACACACACACACACACACAACGTACCAGGACTCCTCAGGTCACTGCCCTCGTCCCGTCTCGTCCCGCCGCCTCCTTTGAGTCCCTTCGAGCTCGTCTGCAGTCATCTGGTCGGGACATGGTGCGGTGCGGGTGTCTCCTCATAGCCACTACCTAACGTGGCGACCTCTTTCTGCCACAGTTTGAAATATGCCATAGTATATTTCAAACGTATGTATGTATGTATGTACGTGGACTGCTATGGCGCTACTCCAGCACCGTATGGGGCCGTCGTACCATCGTACCGTCGAACCATCGTGCCGTCGAACCATCGTGCCATCGTACGGTCGAACCATCGTACCGTCGTACCATCGCACCGTCGAACCATCGTACCTTCGAACCATCGTACCTTCGAACCATCGTACCTTCGAACCATCGTACCTTCGAACCATCGTACCGTCGAACCATCGTACCGTCGTACCATCGTACCGTCGTACCATCGTGCCGTCGTACCATCGTGTTTAGAGGATCATTAAGATCGTAGACAACAATTCCTTCTCCACAGGCAATGTTCTTCAGTCAGACTTTTTCGAAAGATTTCTCATAATTGCTGTCATTAAGCTCACACTGGCAAGATTACTGTCTGTACTATGAGAAAAAATACTCCCACGATTTGAGGCTCAAGGCTTACAACTGGAACCAGAGAGGGAGAAAGCAGAGGACCGATTTACTTAGCAGAACCGGGTTCCTGGATCGAGCTGCGGGGTTAGAAACGAGCCCCGAGAGCTAACATAAGCCGTGCTAACATGTCATGAAATCCCCCACCCTCCCTGTTGCTCTTGCATGGGAGGAGCGGATCTATGCATGAGTTTGGTGGGCGGGTCATGGCGATCGAGTGGGAAGCTGGCGTAGTGAGAAGGTGATAGAAACTGTAAACTTCTTTTATGTCAGGTTGTAGGTACGTGGCTCTGGTGACCTGGGTCGTAGGTACCTAGCTCTGGTGACCTGGGTCGTAGGTACCTAGCTAAGGTGACCTGGGTCGTAGGTACCTACCTGGCTCTGGTGACCTGGGTCGTAGGTACGTGGCTCTGGTGACCTGGGTCGTAGGTACCTAGCTCTGGTGACCTGGGTCGTAGGTACGTGGCTCTGGTGACCTGGGTCGTAGGTACCTGGCTCTGGTGACCTGGGTCGTAGGTACCTAGCTCTGGTGACCTGGGTCGTAGGTACCTAACTTGTGACCTGGGTCGTAGGTACCTAGCTGGTGACCTGGGTCGTAGGTATCTGACTCTGGTGGCCTAGGATGTAGTTGCCTGCCTTTGGTGGGCCAGGATGTAGTCACCTCTGTCAGGTTGTAAGGTAGCCAGACAGTACTGGTTGAAGTTGGTCAAGAGGTGAGGCGTTCACATATATATATATATATATATATATATATATATATATATATATATATATATATATATATATATATATATATATATATATATATACTTTTTGTAGAAATAGTTGGTCATGCTTTGGGTAGGGAAGGTGTTGTGTATCGCATGTTTACATGTTTCGTGAGCTTTCGTATATGTTTTCTGTTTTCCTCTTTCTATTTGAAAGGATTATCTTTTGTTGAAAGCTAAGTTCATCAGGGCTTTTGACCAGCGAGTCCTGTGTTTTAAGGTTAAAGTTCACGTGTGTGTGTGTGTGTGTGTGTGTGTGTGTGTGTGTGTGTGTGTGTGTGTGTATGTGTGTGTGTGTGTGTGTGTCATGTAACCTAAAAGTTCACAGCTCTCACGTTTGAGGTCGCCCCTGTGGACCTGCAGCTAACCTCGCCCGCCAGGGCGGCACCAAGGAGGGTGGGGGGCGTTTAAATTGTGATGTCCGGAGGATGACGACGCGTCACAAGTACTTTCTACTGTTTTCTCTTATGAAAAAAACATAAGCATTGTGTGATGGTGGTGGTGGTATGATAACGCATTGCGTTTTTTTTATTTTTTTTTTTTTTGTGTTGGCTGTGAAAGTTGGCTCTTGTCGTTTTCACGGGAGAAGGGCTGAGAAGCGGCCATTTTTTGGATAGGGTTGCGTGCTAGCAGGTCCCCTTTGTGGTGGACAGAATAAAGAAAAAAGGATAGTGTCCATCTCCTTTTTTTCCTATCATGCGGGAGCAGTCGTTTAATTCTGGTAGACTCGTTTATTCTAGGTTTAAAAGGCGTCTCGTGGAACACATGTGCGTTATTTTTTAATTTTAGGTTTTATGGGGGTTTGTCTTAAGACAGGTTAGGTTAGTTTTAGGTTTTTTTTTTTTTAAGTGCTCCACAAACACAGATGTTTGATAGATTTTTAAGGGTCTATTGTGCAGTGTGTTAATTTTAAGGGGTCTGGTGTCTACCTCGACAGCTTTTAAAACCATTTCTGTTGTGAGATCTTAAACTGCCATGCTGTTGGAGGCTGGGGTCTTCTTGACCGACATAGACGTGACCTTTGACCTGGCATGACACGTCTGAAAGAAATATCCCCACCACCCTTCAGTGAATTATGTGACTCTCTAAGTGAAGATAAGTAATTTGATATTCTGGTCGTGGTGTTGGAGATGAAGATTACATTTATATACTTTTAAATTGTAATTCTGTGAAATGATTATATTACGTACGAACTTCCTCTTTCATGAAGTTTTAAGTTGTAGATAAAGATACATTTTATATTTTCGTGTAAGTGTAGATTTATATTTTAATATTATTTTCATTACGGTTAAGACTTAAAGAGTAAGTTTTTTTTTCTTTCATTTAATCAAAGTTTGATTTTAACCACAAAATATCAAGATTATTTATAATTTTACCGTTTATGAAATTTCAAGTTTTAGCTACAGAATAATGAAACTAGTTTGTATTTTTTTAAGGTTAATTTTTTTTCCCTAAAAATGATTAAGCTATTCATTTCTTTTTTCATTAGTAAAATTTTTTTTACAAGGAAATTTACGCAGTGTATGCATTTATTTATTTTTATGAAGTTGAATTGGTAACTACAGATGGATCATAGTGTTTGTAACATTGGTAATAGAATTGACGTTTTTTCATATTTTTTCGTGTACGACTAATTAAAGTCGCATCTCCACTGTATTGATGATGATAGACCTTTTCCTAGTTAATGAGGCGTGAGTTGTAAGTCTTCAGGTGGTTGTGGTAGTTAATGAGGCGTGAGTTGTAAGTCTTCAGGTGGTTGTGGTAGTTAATGAGGCGTGAGTTGTAAGTCTTCAGGTGGTTGTGGTAGTTAATGAGGCGTGAGTTGTAAGTCTTCTGGTGGTTGTGGTAGTTAATGAGGCGTGAGTTGTAAGTCTTCTTGTGGTTGTGGTAGTTAATGAGGCGTGAGTTGTAAGTCTTCTGGTGGTTGTGGTAGTTAATGAGGCGTGAGTTGTAAGTCTTCTGGTGGTTGTAGTAGTTAATGAGGCGTGAGTTGTTAGTCTCCATGGTTGTAGAGTTGTGAGGGAGGTCGTGGTAGCATGCCTCACAACTCGTATGCTAATTTTCGTACCACCCATCACAACCTGCCGTTGTTGTTAACTTGGTTTATCCTTATCTCTTTATCTCATTATATAGTTCTGTTGCAGTTGATCCTGATGATGTAGCCCTTGTATTCCTCCTACGTGACACCTTCAGGGCTGCGCTACAATCAGTAGCAGAGATATGAAAGACCATAGCGTGAGAAGGTCATCGGGGGAAAATTACATCTTCGTTCGTCCACCGACGGTGATGCAACATGCAGGAGGAGTCCGGTAGCGCCATCTCTGTCACAGAAGCACCTTTTCAATGATGAATGTAACGAAGAATTGATACAACGGGTCTTTCAACTGGTAGTTGTGAAGTCTGGTGTGTGTGTGTGTGTGTGTGTGTGTGTGTGTGTGTGGGTGGGTGGTGGGAGAATGCAATGTATTTAAAGTGGGGTGTTGGAGCGATTTTCTGGTCGGGTTGTTATGTTGGAGTGAGTGACCACACGCCACACACTCTGGGTGTGCTTACAGCCAGCTGTGGGGGGGGGGGGGGGGTCGTATTACCCGTCATTTACTTACTACTTTTATTACGTCTGTTGTGGTGGCCTCCTCGCGCCTCCTCCCTAGCATTCACAATTGCATTAAAATATAAGAGGAGGAAAAGAGGGCTTCGACAAGCCACCCCATACTCTCTCTCTCTCTCTCTCTCTCTCTCTCTCTCTCTCTCTCTCTCTCTCTCTCTCTCTCTATCTATCTATCTATCTATCTATCTATCTATCTATCTCTCTATCGCTGGAGAAGAGACCAGGGAAGCCGGTAGAACACTGCAGGTATAAACCCACACGGGACGCTAGTGGGCGTCACAGTTGATATTACCAGATACATAATTCATCCAGCGGGAGGTTCTGGTCGTGCCCAGCCTACTCATGGCGAGTCCCAGCCGCGGGGTCGTACGAGAAGTTCGAAACAGACAAAGGACTCCCGGCAGTAGGCACGTCCCGCCTCGCCGGGCTGAGACAGCGCTTCCAGCCGCACGATGTGTGTGACTCAAGAGAACTTGACCTTTAACCTACTTTCACCAGAGCCCAATAACATTTCTTCCCAGGGGGGGAGTGGAATTTGCCTGAAAACACGGTCAAGAGGTGACGTTGTAAATCGATGTCTGAAAAAAAAAATATATATGTATTCAACATTTTTCTTTCCATGTGAACCAGAGCAATTCTCTCACAATTTAAGTAGTGCGCATCATCATCAAATAAAAATATATCGAGTTTTTAATCTTGTAAATTGACGATAGAAAATAAGAATTATAGATTTGGGGCGAAAAGTCAAGAACCAAAAAAAAAAAAAAAGAAAAATGATTTAGCGCGTTTAATTATTCAAAACGGGTTGATAATATTTATAGTATTTCTTTTTTGTGTGATATTTGTCGCTGTGTTTGAATTGCAGCAACGCTCCTCACAGACACACATTCTACTACACCACCTGTAAAAGATTTTGTCTCTTAATTAATGAACTCAGAGATTAGGTCGTAACATGAGTGAACACATTTTTAGTGTTCTCGATCTGTTCTGGTGTGTGAGGGAGGCGGGGTGAAGACCAGCCTTTGTGAGGGTTTGGGTTGTATCTGATGGCTTCCTCATCTAACGGGAAGGCCAGACCGATGGATGATCATGCCTCATGATCGGTAGACTCATATGAGGTGGATTATCATGCCTCATGATCGGTAGACTCATATGAGGTGTCCGACCGTCGCCAAAGATACGTGTGAGGTTTTAAGGTCGTAATGCCTCATGACTAGGTTGGTTCCAGTGTGTTGTTGGGTCTGGTCATGAGGTGCGTGATGATCTCATGTCATCTGACCTCATGACCTCCACTAGGGTTCGTGGCCGTGTCATGTCACCAGACCACATGACCTCGCCCAGAGGTCATGACTCTCTCATGTCACCAGACTTCTTACCCTCACCCGGGGGTCATGACATACCTCATGACTTCATGAGTAGTGAGGAGTGTCGTGTACCTCACTGTTGGTAACGTGAGCTTAATATGTTGATAGAGCGGTAGAGCCTTATGGATAATGTACACAGAATTTACATTTTTTCCCCCCTGTTTCTTCATGTGTTAAATGTACTTTATTTTCGACTGACGTAGATACGCTGATATATATATATATATATATATATATATATATATATATATATATATATATATATATATATATATATATATATCTCGGATATATACTGTACGTGTTTTTATTGATTCCTTTCCATGAAGGATGACCAGCTGTGTTAACGTATTTGGTGCATTTCATTTTATGGACAAATTTTGTTGTTGTTTTATTCCTCTGTATATTTTCAAAACATTATTTACGTAATATTTACTGATAGATCTCTCTCTCTCTCTCTCTCTCTCTCTCTCTCTCTCTCTCTCTCTCTCTCTCTCTCTCTCTCTCTCTCTCTCTCTCTCTCTCAGCTCTGTTGGCTGTGTTGTGATGATGTAGCTTGAGCCTGGGGCTGTGCTAGTGGCAACATAGCCAAGGAAAGGTTTGGTCGGGCTGTAGATAAGCCATTATCGTATTAAGGCAGGAGTAAACACAACCAGTTTACGGGAGAGTGATGTTGTGGGCTGTGAACACAACCAGGGTATGGGGTAGTTATGTTGTAAGCTTTGAACACGACTGGTGTGTGGGATAGTGTTGTTGTGAGCTGTGAACACAACCATGGTATGGGGTAGTTATGTTGTGAGCTTTGAACACGACTGGTGTGTGGGATGGTGTTGTTGTGAGCTGTGAACACAACTAGGGTATGGGTTAGTTATGTTGTGAGCTTTGAACACAACTGGTATGTGGGATAGTGTTGTTGTGAGCTGTGAACACAACCAGGGTATGGGGTAGTTATGTTGTGAGCGTTGAACACGACTGGTGTGTGGGATAGTGTTGTTGTGAGCTGTGAACACAACCAGAGTGGGCTGTGGTCTAGCGGCCGGCTGGGAGACCTCACCAAACCAGTTCCTGGTCACTGTGGTGACAGATTAAGGCTGGGACTTGTAACGTGCACGAGGCAGAACCTCTTGGGGGTTCGGGGCCAGCTCGTCACGAGGAGGAGTGGGTTGGATTCCTGGGGTTCCTGGGGTTCTGGCACATCGCACCCTCAACGATTTTCTAGTCAACCCATCCCTGATGAAGGTTTTGGCCGGCCCATCGTTGGCAACGGGCGGCTTACCCCAGCCTCTCACTCGTGGGTAAAAGGGGGGCGAGTAGGCGCGCACCAAGAGTGGGGGGTATGGCGTGTTGATTGGGGGAGGGAGTGGTGGCGTCGTGTCGGGAATACAGGAGCCCGCCGCCCCCCCCGCTCGGTGGGTAGTACATGTGGCCCGACGGGTTATATTATGTAAGAGAGCACGTATGAACCGGCCGCCTGGGCCTCCACCACCAAGAATAGCCCTAGATTTACTCTAGCACGTCGGGAGATGTTCTCCCTCCTTCCTTTGTCCTAGTGAGGGAGGAGTAGGTCCGCCCTCCCCCGTCCACTGGTGTGAGGGTGGCTGTGTCGTATGGTTGTGTTGTGAACGAGCGTTCGCTTGTGGTATTCATTGCTGGCGTTAGCTAAGACTGCGAGGAGGTCATGTGGTCTGGTAGGACATATGATTAGATTGTTCAAGATCAAAGAGGATATGTATACATGTCAGGAGTGAAGGGAACATTGAGAACAGGAGAACTAACTCGGAAATAGAAAGATGGAGTGAAGAAATTCTGAGCGATGGGGGACTGAACATGCAGGAGGGTGAAAAGTGTGCACGGGATAGTGAATTGGAATGATGTGGTATACTGGGGTCGACGTGCTGTCATTGGACTGAATTAGGGCTAGTGAAAACGTCCGAGGTAAGCCATGGAAAGGTCTGTGGGACATGATTGTGGATTGGGAGCTGTAGTGTCGGTGCATTGCACATGCCAGATAGAGAGTGGATGTGCGCGGATACAGCCTTTCATTGTCTGTTCCTGGCGCTACATCTCTAACGCAGGAAATGGCAATCAAGAATGAAATATGTACTTAACCTTGACTTATGAGGTGGGTATCCCAGGCGTGACGAGCAACAACACGACAAAAAACAAACCCAAACAAAGACACCACAGGGACCAGTTTGTACCCAGACATCAACAGCAAAGTTGGGTTGTGGGGTGGGGGGGTGTCGGCTGTTACCCCGTCTCCAGGATACTCACTTACCTGTTTGTTGGGGTTCGCACAGCGCCCCCACCGTGAACCTCCGGGACACTAAATACAGAAGGTCTGGATGCCATGCGTGCATGACAGATGTGTGTGTGTGTGTGTGTGTGTGTGTGTGTGTGTGTGTGTGTGTGTGTGTTATATGTAGTGTTACACTGAGTGAGTCAAGTATATCGTCGTGGGTTCGAGGCCTTGGCTAATCTCCCCAGAGCAGTGGGATTTTACCGTTTATTGATTCATATTCTCAGAAGTGTATTGAAGTCTTTTTTTTGTGTAGGCTGGATCGCCTTTTCCCGCAGTAGCGCCAGGAACAGACGGGGAGAAAGGCCACATCCGCTCGCATCCATCCTCTAGCTGTCATGTGTATTTTAAGTACATATTAGTATTTTTTCCTCACGAAATTGAAGTGTGACATTATATTGACCGCTCCGGGTTTCGTGTCCATGCGTGTGTCTGTAGTAGCGTACGTAATTATATTGTCCGTGGTGTCGTAGTTCGTCCATGGCGTCCGTAGTTCGCCCGTCCGTTAAGCCTTCAGTTCGTCCCTCTGGGTCGTCCGTGGCTCGTCCGTTCAATGTTGTTGACGCTGCGTCCGTTTGTCCGTAGCATCCACAGCGTCTGTGCTTAGCGTCCGTCCGTAGCGTCCGTCCCTAGCGTCCGTGGTTTGAATTGAGATTAATTATATGTAATGCCTCCCGAGCTAGCTGGACGACGCAGCCAGCGCTCGTGGCCGAGCCGAAAGGAAATGGCCATTGATGTTTGTACTGCCCGACTCCCGTCATAACGAATGCGGCCATTTGTAAGCTGGACGTCAGCACCAGTTGATAAACTGCCGCGTGATTGGGGCGTGTGGAGGACGTGGGTTCGGTACCAGTTTATATGAACGATTTGGTCGAGTGGGGACTGGGTGTTGGGACGGTCGTGGGTGGTGGGAGCAGCCAGTGTGGCAGGCAGGAGCGGTCAGTCTACCAGTTGCTGGGTTCGACAGCCTGTCTGGTGGTGGCGCGGGTGAGGAGTGTAGAGGACTTCCTTTACCCTGGTCGTGTGGACCTCCTTGACTCCCCCAGCTTGATGGTATGGCCCTTGACCTGACCGTAAGGGGTCAGGGTGAAGATCTTGTCATCATACCAAAAGGATCGTACCGTCGTGCTCATGGGCCTTGCCGTCGCACTCATGGATCGTACCGTCGCGCTCATGGGCCTTGCCGTCGCACTCGTGGATCGTACCGTCGCGCTCATGGATAGTGCCGTCGCACTCATGGATCGTACCGTCGCACACATGGGCCGTACCGTCGTGCTCAGTCGGCACGGATCTGTTGTGCTCATCCTCAGATTCCCTGGGTGGAGATGCACGTAAGACTTCCGTCCCAACTTGTTATTTGTAAGATTTTCGTGAAAAAAAATCACAGATTATTGTAAGGTCTTAAAGCTGTGGCTCCAGGGTATAGGCCGTTGACTTCCTCAAGTACCTCAGAGATGGGGGAGCGGTAGAGGATTGGATGCGTTAATCCGCCGTATGGTTGCGTATACGGCAGAGAGAGGGGGGGTGATACGGTAGTTGGTGGAGATCCCGTGTGAGGATGGAACGGCCTGGAAGAGGGTGCCACACTCTTGACTGCGTTGGTGTGTGGGAGTCTGCACAGCTGGGATGGGGGGACATTGAGGGAGATAGTTATGGTGTCCTCTTGTGGTCATGTTCACGTCCGAGATATACCGAACATGATGTCCTCTTGTGGTCATGTTCACGTCCGAGATATACCGAACATGATGTCCTCCTGTGACCTTGCAATCACGTCTGCACATCTGGGATGGGCCTGACATGACGTCTTTTGTGTTTCCTACACTCACGTCTGAGCGTCCAAGCTGGCACTTGACGTGCCGGGAAAAAAAGTTTGTTCACCGACGCTACATATTGTCAGAGTTGAGCGAAAGGAGAGGACGGACGTGCTCCTGTGTGTGTGTGTGTGTGTGTGTGTGTGTGTGTGTGGCTGGGCCGGACGGCCATCTTGGACCCAGATCGTACCCTGCAACATCCCCCAGCACTGGCACTCTCCCTCCTACGTGAGGTTATTGACCTTCTTTCCGGACTCCAGTGCCTCTCACTCACCTCACCCCACCCCCCCCCCCCATCTCTGCCAAGGTCACACACAACCTCTCCTCCTGCCACTGACCTTCTGCCAAGGTCGTGGCCGCCGATGGCACCGGTGTTGACCTTTTTTTGTCTGATGTAGGTCACCTGCCTTTTGTACTCCTGTCTATCATTCAATCATTATTATATATGTCGTTAGCATCACGCTTGACCTTCCTCTTGAGTCAGTTACGACCTTTCTCCTTTAAGGTCACGGGCTTTGAAAGTGCGTTGGCTGACCTCTAAGGGTCACATTTTTCCTGGCGTCTCTGTCGACATTTCCCTCAATTTCAATGGCATTTTCGAAAGATTTTATTGTTGTAGGGAAAAGCGACAGAGGTCGCGTACCTCATAGGCCTTGGAGCCGTCTTTGACCTTTGTCTCAAGGTCATCTGTCCTCACAACTTCATAGTTCACAGAGTTGTTGTTAACCTTTGAATTAAGGTCATACTTGCCTCAAGCGTCAGATATTCACCTCCCCCCCTCCCTCCCTTCCTTTCTTTCCCTTAAGGTCAGACTTGGTTCAAAAGCCGTCAGTGACCCTCCCATGAAGTTGGGTTCGGCCTGTAGCTGCTCAGGGTTTTCTTTTTTCTCTGGGGGTCATTGACCTCGCCTGACCCCTGCAGAGAGCGACCGTGCCGACGTCCTCGTGAGTGTGACAACCCGACCCACTGGAGCCAGCCAGCCTCAGCCATAGTACACATCTGACTTATTGACACACACCTGACATGATACACTCCTGCTTATGATACACACCTGACATGATACACACCTGACTTATGATACACACCTGACTTATTGATACACACCTGACATAATACACTCCTGCTTATGATACACACCTGACTTATTGATACACACCTGACTTATGATACACACCTGACTTATTGATACACACCTGACATGATACACTCCTGCTTATGATACACACCTGACTTATTGATACACACCTGACTTATGATACACACCTGACTTATTGATACACACCTGACATAATACACTCCTGCTTATGATACACACCTGACTTATTGATACACACCTGACTTATGATACACACCTGACTTATGATACACACCTGACATGATACACACCTGCTTATGGTACACACCTGACTTATGATACACACCTGCTTATGATTAACTGAAAGACGATCTCTCTCTCTCTCTCTCTCTCTCTCTCTCTCTCTCTCTCTCTCTCTCTCTCTCACACACACACACACAACACACACACATATAGAAGCGTGAGTGACCTTTCCAGCGAAAGGAGGGAGTGACCTTCCCCTCTAGCTCAAGGCTAGAGTGACCTTTCTGTCCAGCCCAAAGCGGGAGTGACTGTCCCTTCCAGGCCCATGGCTGGAGTGGCCTCCCTCCCTTCCAGTCTAGGGATGGAGTGATATCCTTCCCTTCCAGAGTGACTTTCTTCCTTTCCAGCCCCGGGTGGGAGAGACCTCCCTCCCATCCAACTCAAGGCCCTACCCTTGCTTCTGAAGCCGTAACTCCGCTGTGCCGGAGGCCGGAATGGAAGCTGGAATCTTGGGCACAACATAGACAAGAGCCGCCTTTATGTATATTCGTGTATTTATATTCTTTATGATTTAAAGTTCGTCTAGTGCTTCTGTTGTCAGGCTTCCAGCAGTCCAGGCCGGGTGTCTGGTGTCTCTTGTACGGGGCTTCCAGCAGTCCAGGCCGATAGAGAGAAGAGAAAGAGTGGTAGAGCAGTACCCAGAGGGCTTTGGAAGACTAGTAATATGGAGGCCATGGAAGAGAAGCAACGAGGAAGTTATGTAGGGAGAGAGGATCGAGGGAGACTGGATCGTTCTAGACGCTGGACGACCGAGGAGGAAAAGTAATACCAAAATCCCCGATAGGAAAGTACGAGTCCAGGGAAAGAGGACAAGGACGAGGCGGCAGAAGATGCCTGTACGAACCTGGGAGGGAGAATGTTAAGGGACGTGAGTCAGGTGGTAGAGGTCCAGCGCTAGGGAACGTGGAGGAGATTTCCTTGAAGTGGATTACGCCAAGATCCCTCCCAGGGAGGCCATTCCAGCCTCCTCCTCCTCCTCCTCCCTACTTCACCCGCTTAGCCAGCGGTGCCTTGGTAATCGGCGAGCTTATAAGTGTTGATTCCAGGGAGAGGAACTGTTTCCTCGGTCTTCCTCCCTGCCTCCCTCCCTCCTGCTGGCTTTGCCACATTACCCACCTGCTTCAGGCGCATGTGGCGGTCCTGTTGTGCTGGGTTTTCGAGTGGGATTGTCGTCGGTGGTTGGGACGGCGCTGCTCTTCAACGGATGAGCTCGATGAGACGGTGATGCCGAACTGCACCGCGGGGGGAACGAAGGATCTCAGGTGGCAGGAGGTGACGGTGGCGATGGGGATGATGCACTGGTAATTCATTCTCTCTCTCTCTCTCTCTCTCTCTCTCTCTCTCTCTCTCTCTCTCTCTCTCTCTCTCTCTCTCTCTCTCTCGTGTGGATGACTTCCCTCTCCATCCCTCTAGTAGGGGCTCAGTGGCCTACCCAGTGGTTACGAGACCTGAGCCGCCCCCCAGCCCCTGGCTTCGGCGTTGTCGTCCGCGTAATAATGGTCGTCCCAGTTGGCCTGGTGGGTGGGGAGGTGGTGAAGGTTGTGGGGTGGGGGAAAGTGGTTGTATGTCGGAGAAGTTGAGTATGAAGTGGTTTTGTGTGGTGGGGTTTGGAAGACAGGACACATTCAGGGGTGGATGGGTGGGCGTTGGTCATCTTGCCTTTGGTTGAGGACAGATGTGCGAGGTTAGAGGTTTGCTATACTATGCTTAGGATTGTGCAGGTACATACCTGGGTTAGAGGGGGTTGGCCAGGTACGTACCTTAGTAAATTGGCGGGGGTTGGCGGAGGGGTTGGGTACCTGGCCTGCGGATGTACAGTCATGGTTTGCATTCTGAACATTTCCGGTAGGCCAAGGACCGCGGGCAGACCCGTGAGAAGCCATGGCCCAGGTGAGGGAAGGGGTTCCCGCTGGACAATGTGGAGGAAATGGTTTAGTGCCTGAAGCACCTCGCTACTGACCTTCATCAAGACGGCACCGCCCATAAGCACGACGGACGGTTACCGCCCATCATCACGTCGCGACCGCCCATCTGCGCGACGGTACCGCCTTTCTGCTCGACGGTACGACCCTTGAGCACGACGGTACGACCCTTGAGCACGACGGTACGACCCTTGAGCATGACGGTTCGACCCTTGAGCACGACGGTTCGACCCTTGAGCACGACGGCTCGACCCTTGAGCACGACGGTACGACCCTTGAGCACGACGGTTCGACCCTTGAGCACGACGGCTCGACCCTTGAGCACGACGGTACGACCCTTGAGCACGACGGTACGACCCTTGGACGGGGACCTATCGTCTGGGTCCGAGGCCCGGTCATCCTACCCAGGGGTCGTACCGCCGTGGCTTCTATGGGTCGTCATGCCGTCTTGGCGAAGGAGTTGAGGTCACACTGTGACCCCCGGACGCCTTCCGGGCCATAGCCGGCTATGCTAGGTATGTCGGGCTTCCGGCGCACACGTGGTTGAACGGCTGGGAGAATCAGGCGACCAAGAGGGGGTTCCACACCTGCGTCAGGTGTGTATGTGGGGGGTGAACTAGTGTCGTGAGAACCACACCAGGTGTGCACAGGTTTATGTAAAATGGCGAGGCCTTTACGCCTGTTCCGTAATGTGAAAGAACTTGTCTTTCCCCCCTCCCCCCTCCCTCCGTGCAGGTGCCGCCCAGGTGTGACGAGAGCTTGTACAGGTGTGCTCAGGTCTAATGACGGTTTTTCAGGTGTGCTCAGGTCTAATGATGGTTGTGCAGGTGTGCTCAGGTCTAATGACGGTTTTTCAGGTGTGCTCAGGTCTAATGATGGTTGTGCAGGTGTGCTCAGGTCTAATGACGGTTTTTCAGGTGTGCTCAGGTCTAATACGATAGTTGTGCAGGTGTGCTCAGGTCTAATGACGGTTTTTCAGGTGTGCTCAGGTCTAATATGATAGTTGTGCAGGTGTGCTCAGGTCTAATGACGGTTTTTCAGGTGTGCTCAGGTCTAATGATGGTTGTGCAGGTGTGCTCAGGTCTAATGACGGTTTTTCAGGTGTGCTCAGGTCTAATGATGGTTGTGCAGGTGTGCTCAGGTCTAATGACGGTTTTTCAGGTGTGCTCAGGTCTAATGATGGTTGTGCAGGTGTGCTCAGGTCTAATGACGGTTTTTCAGGTGTGCTCAGGTCTAATGATGGTTGTGCAGGTGTGCTCAGGTCTAATGATGCTTGTGCAGGTGTGCTCAGGTCTAATGATGGTTGTGCAGGTGTGCTCAGGTCTAATGATGGTTGTGCAGGTGTGCTCAGGTCTAATGATGGTTGTGCAGGTGTGCTCAGGTCTAATGATGGTTGTGCAGGTGTGCTCAGGTCTAACTACGGTTGTGCAGGTGTGCTCAGGTCTAACTACGGTTGTGCAGGTGTGTCTCGGTCTGGCGAGGGGAGCTGGTGGGTGAGAGGGGGGGGGGGCGTCGTTCATGTAGGCACGCCCTTCCTGTCACAGCCTTGCCGTGCGTCAGCAGGCACGCCCTACGGTGACACTCGTGTCGTAGGCTCGTACAGGCACCCCCCTACCGTCCTTACTGTTGTGTATTGATCAAGCGAGGAGGTCAGGCTTTTCCCTCCCCCCTCCCCCCATACCCTCTCCTGGTGCAATACACATTAGATAAGAGGAATAAAGGGTTGTGTGGTGATGGGGCCCCCATCCCCTTTGCAATCCCCCCCCCCTCTCTCTCTCTCTCTCTCCCACCACCGCTGGTGATCAAACACACACACACACACACACACACACACACACACGACCCCTTCCTTATGCGAGGAAGTTTGGTCCTTACGTGTATTTAAGTTGAAGCGGAACCTCGAGTGTGCAAGCCAGTGATTTATGTTGCGTTTTGTGTGTGTGTGTGTGTGTGTGTGTGTATGTTCTGGCGTATTGATTAGCCCCCTCGTCCAATTCAGGCCATGTTTTGGGGGACATCTGCCGGATGTCCAGTCGTTTTGGCCCGAAATATGTACGTGGGCCTGCAGGCCGCTGTGTTCTACAGCTTGGTCGACCATCGTCCCAGCCCAGCAATCTAGGCCCAGCACGGCCTCTGGGGTTAGAAAACCCCCCCTCCCCTGAAAGACCACCAGGTATATATAGAAGACCCCCCTTAGAGACCACTAGGTGTATATAGAAGACCCTCCTCAGAGACCACAAGGTATATAGTTCTGTCCTCTTGAGTGTAGCACCCCACAAGGACTTCATCCCTTGAGTACGACCCTTGGGGGTGATGGAATGGTCTCTGACCTAACTGACAGGGGTCTTCGTGCTGAAGGGTCGCACCGTCATCCTCAAGGGCACCAAGGAATTTCAGACCCCTGGTTAGTATGTAAGACCCCGAACACTCATTTGAGAGGCGCACCGCCACCACTGGGTCTTGTTGTGATGTCAAGAGGTTGCATGGGGCCGGTGATGTGGGTGGGCGGTGAAGGGCTGAGGCTGTGGAGTGAGTTGATGGAAGTCTTCCCGAAGGATTTGGGGAGTTGGTAGTTGAGGGAGTTGAGGAGGGTGTGATGGATGGTGGAGGCAGTAGGGGATTGTCAGGGGAGACTTGAAGTGTGAGGAGGCTGGGACGGGAAAGGGCGCTGTTGATGGAGAATTGCTACGTTGGTAGTTGGTGGTGGTGAGTTAAATTGGTAATAGTTTAGGGTATTTGTTGGAAAGTTGGGATTGTAAGGGTAGTTAATGGAAAGTTTGTGTCTGTGTCGAGGTAGTTGATGGAGAGTTTGGGGTCTACAAAGCCCATCAACTGAACGCGAAATGCAATAGCCATAGACATTTCCTCCTTGCATCCGACGTCTATATTACTCATGTGTTTACGTTCGTTTTTTCTTATTCTACATTTTCCGTTTTCTTTATGAACGACAGATGTGCATAGAGCACGGGAAGAGTATGTTGTACGCCCTCTCATTAGGAGTGATTTCCTCTGGGCCGTAACGTGTAGCTTTGTCCTTTGTGTTTGGTGGAGATAACGACCTTGATAGCGATAGTGAAATTACCTTTCGACTCTCCAGATTCGTGAAGGACTTCCCTGTAGGGGCAGTGAGTTTTGACTGATAAAAGATAAGATTAGTCTCGCTCAGGTGTAGGACTTACCCTGGTTTGGGGCTGCCTGCTTTCTCCTTTGTAAAGCACTTTGCTCCACCTCTCCACGACCTGGATGATACGACCGTTGAACACGATGGTACGACCCCTGAAGACGACGGTACGACCATCTGGTTTATGGTTGCATGGCTTGTGACTTGATCGGGACATCGTACCCAAGGGGTCGTACCGTCGTGCTCAAGGGTCGTACCGTAGTGCTCAAGAGTTGGACCGTCGTGCTCAAGAGTCGGACCGTCGTGCTCAAGAGTCGGACCGTCGTGCTCAAGGGTCTCACCGTCGTGCTCAAGAGTCGGACCGTCGTGCTCAAGGGCTGGACCGTCGTGCTTAAGAGTCGGACCGTCGTGTTCAAGGGTCGGACCGTCTTGCTGAAGGGTCGGACCGTCGTGCTCAAGGATGATTCCTTTGTGTTGAGTGGCATCCGGTAGTGTAGCCAACACCACAAGTCACAAGCTACACCAGCGCACGCCACAACCCTCCCTGCTAGTCATGCGTTACCAGCATTAACTACGCACAGTCGAGACCAGCTGATCATTGGTGGACTTGTTACAGACACTTATGTGGTAGACCCAGCGTGGCTTAGTTCCACAGCACACATGAAAGGGGTGTATGTGTACGTATGTACTGGGATGTGTGCTGGTGGTGTGCGTATGTACTGGGATGTGTGCTGGTGGTGTGCGTATGTACTGGGATGTGTGCTGGTGGTGTGCGTATGTACTGGGATGTGTGCTGGGGGTGTGCGTATGTGCTAGGATGTGTGCTAATGGTGTGCGTATGTACTGGGATGTGTGCGTATGTGTATTATCACCCTCGCTGGTGTACTTCTGGCATCATGGTCTGTGCGGGTTTCGACTCTACATACGTCCAGTCTTGGCGCGTCTGTCTACCCCCCACAGTCCCGCCACCTCTCTGACCCGTCCACCGTCTCTCTAGGACCCTATCCATCCCACCTACCCAGCGTCATCCATACATATCCCACTGTCCTCCCTGACATACGCCAGCCTCCCTCAGTGTCTCCCAGCTAGAGGCATCATCTCCCCCCCCCTAGTACATTCCTCTTGCTCTCCCCCCCACTGCCTCCCTCCCTCACATGGGTCTTCCCCAACAGCTCCTCCCTCCTCCTCCTCCTCCTCCTCCTCCTTCCCCTACCAGTGGCGCCGTAAATCATGGTGCTCGGTGCTCCCCTGCTGCGCCTCCTGCCGTCAGTGTGAGAGTGGAGGGAGGGAGAGTCGTTGGGAGAGGTACCAGGCCTGGTACTCTCCCTCTGTAGCTCCCTCTAGGGGGTGAGGGAGTGATGGAAGCTGATGAATAGCAGGGTCAGGTGGAGGGGGTTTTTGCTTGCCTGTTAACCCACTAGGGCCTGCCCTCCCTCCCTCCCGGCTGACTGGCTCCTCCTCGTACGCAGTCGTACCTCTTCTCTTTACCTAGTGTCCTAGTTCTGCCCAATGTTGTGGCTGACCTACCTGGTCTTGTGTCAGGCTCACAGTACCCTGAGCTGTCAGGAACACCTTATCTACGTGTGCAGGGCGGGCGCACAACAAAGCAGCAGCAGCAGAGCCTCCTCCCCCACCCCACGTAAAAAAAAAGATGGCTTGGCTGGACCTTTTGCAATCCTGTGAAACGAGGAAGATAACCAGAATGTTGACCCTTATGTGAGAGCACTTGGGCCTCTGCAGACCACAGTACCTGATGAAGTCTTTCGGGGATCTTCTAACCCTCCACCACCCGTGCTGGGCCCAGACTGTTGTGTTGGGTCGTTTGGTCGACCAAGCTGTTGGAAGCTGCAGCACCCCCCCAGGCCCACCACGTATAGCCCTCCACCACCTCACCCTGGCTGGTCTTGCTACACGTTGTGGGTTCTTGCCTGGGGCTCTAACGCCACCCCCTTGAAAGTAAAGGGTACTGGGGAATTGAATAGCGTATAGGGCATACTGTGTCCGGATCCAGAAGACCTGACCAGCAGCAGGTCCTGCTCCCAAGGGTTCCCGGCCAAGGTGGACGCTGACGGAGGGAGGGTCATCATTTTCCTGTAAGGGATTCCTGATGGCATCCGGTGTAGCCGAGCGGCTGCTGTGAGATCCTTAAGGTTTTCCTCAGTCTGGAGTATCACTTTGACTATTTTTCTAAACTTCTAATGTCACTTTAACTCGTCCTCGTCCCTGATTATTTCGTCCGATGTAGGTCTCTTTTTTTCGCAGGGCCGATCACCGAATCCAGTCTGCAAACGTCCGATATCGTCCATCAGGATTCGAAAGTTGTGTTTCTGTCACCGCGAGTGACCGTTCCTGGCCTTACGTGTTTTCTCGTCCGTGACCTTATGAAAGCGTCCGTGACCTTTGGTGTTCGTCCGTGACCATACACAGTCGTCCGCGGCCTCGTGTGATCGTCCGTGACGGGAGACACACTCATCTGTGACCACCACATCTCTCTTGTGACGACCACACGTGAGGGCCATTCTTAACCCAGCCAGGGTCGGCCGCGGACACGCCTTGCACCTAATACGTTCTGACCGCGATCATCATTGCGGCATTTCCACGACGCGTGTACTTGATGTCCGTGATGTACGTGGGTCGTGCAGCAGTTCAGCAGTGGTGTGATCGTCCGTGGGCGTGTCCGTGGCTGGAGGAGGAGGAGGAGGAGGAGGAGGAGGAGGACAGACATTCAACACAGTCGTGTGTAAGGAGAGAGGACGTGGCCCTCAGGGTCAATTAGCGACAGCGGCCGTGAGAGCTGAGGAGGCCGTGGGCTGGGATGGGGGAGGATGATGTTGGAGAGAGAGAGAGAGAGAGAGAGAGAGAGAGAGAGAGAGAGAGAGAGAGAGAGAGAGAGAGAGGAAGCCGTCGCATGCCATGACCCGCCCTCCCCTGGGGTGGGTAAGTGGGCGGCTTGGGTAGTTTGCCCCGCCGCTGGGTGGGTGGGTGGGTGAGTGGCTGGCTGGGTAGCGAGCGTGGCGCCAGCCACCTTCTGCCGTGACCAGGGCACACGTGTGGGGTGGGACAGAAGAGGGAGAGGTTAGATAAGTAGATAGATGAGAGAGGATAGGTAGATAGATGAATGAGTGGACATAGGGGTACATGGAGATGGACAGATAATACAGCAGAAGGGACCTCACCACCCACCCACCTCGGCCTCTATTTCCAACATTTCTCATCTGCCCTTAGGATTAAATCATCCTCTAAACAGAGTGTTTGTGAGGTGCTTATGGGTAACGTTATCTGAGTCTGACGTGCGCCCCAAAAGATCTTATAAATTCGCTGACTATAACTTTACAGAATTGAAGTAACAAGATAAAGGCTCCCTGTCACCCATACCGCTGTTTATGAAGGATTTAGGACTTTATATCCCTACGTAGTTGATGGTCATGATAACTTGTTCGTTTATTGAGAGACGCCCTTCCTTTCCCCTATAACCTAAAAGCTAAACCCTCTATATAGTCTCTGAAGAATTTCGAATTTCATACTCGTGCAAAATTATATGAGGGACTCGGTGTGGATTCCTCTTACTTGCATATGTTCTGGAATTTCGTTGTTTTCCTACTGACCAAGGCATTTATAATTTACCTCTGTCGTACACGCCCTCTATGCCTGTTCTCTCAGTAATTGGTTTCCTCACCGTTGTATTCGCTGGACATCGTCCGTTGATGTGCTGGATCATGTACAGATTGTACGACAGTCTGTATACTTGTATGTTGGTGTTTGTGACAGGGTTGTATTGATGGTATGTTGGTGTGTGTAACTGGGTTTGTGTTGATGGTATGTTGGTGTGTGTAACGGGTTGTATTGATGGTATGTTGGTGCGTGTAGCCAGTGATATTACTGATAATAAGGCCGTTTTATAACCTGCCTCTGTCATTTGCACTTGACCAGAACAGTTGGCCACTCTGACTGGCCATTGTTATAAGCAGGTTACACTATTGTTACAATACACAATAGACTAGTTCCGTCGTACGCCGCCAGGATTTTACCGTTGCTCGGGGTCTCATTCGTAGATACAACGAAGGACTTCGATAGATAAGAATCATAGGGTGTGTGTGTGTGTGTGTGTGTGTGTGTGTGTGTGTGTGTGCGCTTCCTGGTCCTTGATATTCTCGTAATCCACTAAGTACATTTGCATGACCCTTGAGCACGACGATACGACCCTTGAGCACACCTCTACGACCCCTGTGCACAACTGTTCGACCCTAGAGGACGACTAGACGACCTTTTTAAGCACGACTTTGTGACCCCTTGAGCACGACGGTACGACCCTTGAGCACGACGGTACGACCCTTGAGCACGACGGTACGACCCTTGAGCACGACTTTGCGACCCCTTGAGCACGACGGTAAGAACCTTGTGCACGACGGTACGACCCTTGAGCACAGTGGCCTGACCTTTAAACCTCACCCTTGATCATCTTTCAAATCGCACCTTACCATCTTCAGCCATGGGGACCTTTACCTCCCTTTTGCGCCCTAGACACAGTTTTCGTCAGCTCGCCTTCATGGAGCGGACGAACCTTGTCCTTCGTCCCAGTGTGTAGCATTTGTTGCTCCGCTTTTTTTTGTCACGCACACCCACAGAATTTGATCCATTCAGCTTCCGGCTGAAAAGGTTCATTTAACAAAGCTGGACTCGTAATTGGTATGATTAAGACATGATAATTGTTCGTGTGAAAACGGTGATGTAACTGGAGTAAGATTAAACACTTCGGTAAGGTGTGAAAGTGGAGCGCTGGGGGTGAGGGTAAGGGTTAGTAGTTCACCAGAACCCCCATTCGAATCCCACCTCAGGTGGGCAGGTTCCGAGGAGAGGAATGACGAACCATCTGGCTAGAGACAGCCTGGTCATGGCACGAACCACCTGGCTACAGGTAACCTGGTCATGGGAAGAACCATCTGATCACATACCGACCCAGTGGGTCATGTGAACCATCTGATCACGTATCTGCTGGTCATGAGGGGGGGGGGTCATGATGGCACCTGGGTCACCTGGCTGCTGTAGGGTGGGGGGGGGGGCGACACACACACACACACACACACACACACACACACACACACTCCCCCATGACCACAATTGGGCTGTAGGTCATCTTGCTCCCAGGACCCGTCCACCACCACCTCGGAGGGAGGCGGCCAATCCTTACTCCCCAGACTGCAGGTGTGAGGGAGGAGCCATCCGATCCAGGGACCAAGTCTCCAGTATTGGTGGGCGGGTGAGTGAGGGAGGGAGGGTGGATGGGTGAGTGAGTGAGGGAGGGCGGTGAGGGAGGGAGGGAGGGCGGTGAGGGAGGGAAAAGGAGTCATGCGTCCGTGATTGTTGGTCCGTGACGGGGCGGGTCCTCGCCTCCCGCACGTAAGATATTCACCTTTTTTTTTTTTTTTTAACCCCCTTCTAGGTGATCTGAACCCTTTCCTCTCACCCTTTTCCCCTCCTCACACCTCCCGCTTCTTGCCCTGGTCCGGCCCGCGGGAGACTCCGCAGTCATGGGTTCACAGCGTCGAGTGATCCTTGTGGCGGGTCTTGTCTTGGATGCTGGCTGCACGGCGGTCGAACCCAGCAGCAGCAGCAGCTGATGCATGTGGGAGTACAAGGATTGTAGTACATGGGAGGTACATAGAGGCACATGGGCTGTACATAGTACCTGCTAGGATAACATGGAGGCTCGTGGGATGTACATGGCACCTGTTAGTACATGGGAGTACATGGGAAGGACAGGTAACGGAAGATCTGATGGTCTGCGACGAGGTCATCTGCTGGAGGACAGAGGTGTGGCATGTGTGTAGCGCTAGGGGAGAGGGTGGGAGGAGGTGCTGGAGACACACCACCGGTGTATGGTGTGGGCGTGGTGTTAGGGATGGGTGTGTGGGCGTTTTCTATCGTAAATCATCCTCGCCTTTCCTTTCATACCTGGCTGGACAGCACATAGGCGAAAGCTACACCTCAAACCCTCTTTCCCTTCCTTATCTCCTCTCTCCTCCTCCTCCTCCTCCGACACCGTACGGCCTGGTCCCCGCGCAGAATACAAAGACACCTCCTTCCTGCAGCGTCACCCAGGGTACAACATGCAAATTAGATGCACTGAGGAGCAGGCAAGGTGTGTGGGGGAAACGGTGCAGGGAATATTGCAAGTATCAGGGAGGACCAAATCTATTCATCCTTCTGCTACAGTTAATGGGTGGGTACCTGGCTCAGGCCAGGGGATTTATATATGTATGTATATATATATATATATATATATATATATATATATATATATATATATATATATATATATATATATATATATATATATATATATATCATCGCCCTGATTAGGGCCTCAGTTGCCCGTGCCCTCTCAGCTGACGTGACAAAATAGCACAAGGGACCTGGAGCTCCTCATCCTCCTACCTTCAGGTATAAGGAACGCCAGGGAAAGGCGCCCCCTGGAGAGCATCAGCTAACCGGTAATGGAGTATCCTTCAGGGTGAACCTGACCCCAGGCCTGGTTGGAGTCAGGTCCTCCCTCCCGGAACAGATGGTTTTCAGACTCTCTAGAGGTGGTTTGATGTTGTTGCAGAAGTGTACAGTCTGACAGACGATATTGTCTTCTTCTTCGATATTTTTTTTCCATGTCTTTTTGATCTAAATTTAGAATTATTTGTTTTGTCCATTTGTATATATATATATATATATATATATATATATATATATATATATATATATATATATATATATATATATATATAATGTGTGTATGTATGTGTGTATCCCTGTGTATATAGGTGTGTATGTGTGAATGTGTTTATTTAATCACTTATTCATGAGATTAGCTCATACGTCCCCATCTCTTCTACAGTGTATGATTACTAATTTGTAAATTACTGGAAATATTACACTATTGTTTCCTCATCTCTTATCTTCTGTGTGTGTGTGTGTGTGTGTGTGTGTGTGTGTGTGTGTGTGTGTGTGTGTGTGTGTGTATCATCGTAAAGGTACTCATGTGTTGTATCGTGTTGACGTACAGGGCTGTGACGGACCCCCGTGACGGCAGAAGGGTCGCCCTGAAGAAGATGCCCAACGTCTTCCAGACGCTCGTCTCCAGCAAGCGGGTCTTCCGGGAGCTGCGCATGTTGTGCTTCTTCAAGCATGAGAATGTGAGTACCTCCGTACCTGCCTGCCCTACCGTACCTGGCCGGCCGGTACCATTCACTCGTCAGAGGTACCTTCCTGCAGTACCTCCTCCCTCCTCTTTCCCCACCTCCTCACCTTCCTCCTTGATGCCCCGTCTTGCCTCTTCTTTCCCCCACTTACTTTCCCTCCAGATGCCCCGTTTTCCCTCCTCTTCCCCCCTTTCACCTTCCCTCCTGATGCCCCGTCTTCCCTCCTCTTTCCCCCTTCACCTTCCCTCCTGATGCCCCGTCTTCCCTCCTCTTTCCCCCACCCTCACCTTCCCTCCTGATGCTCCGTCTTGCCTCCTCTTTCCCCCCTTCACTTTCCCTCCTGATGCCCCGTCTTGCCATCCTCTTTCCCCTCCTACTGCCCCGTCTTGCCTCATCTTTCCCCCCCCTCACCATCCCTCATGATGCCCCGTCTTGCCTCCTCCTCCTCACGTTGTCCTCATGATTTCCCTGCCTAACTGGAGGTGATGGCCACCTCACTGTGCATTGCCATCGACCACATTAACAGTCGAGGTTTAGTTGCTTGAGACCATTTGCAGCAGCTGCACGTAACTACCCGGAGAATGATCATGTAAGTAGAGACGTTGTAACTGCCTTTCAACATCTGTCCCATATATATATATATATATATATATATATATATATATATATATATATATATATATATATATATATATATGATTTTTTATTATACTATTCGCCATTTCCCGCTTTAGCGAGCTAGCGTTAAGAACAGAGGACTGAGCCTTTGAGGGAACGTCCTCACTTGGCCC
>NC_092246.1:3755000-3852500 GCF_036320965.1 Panulirus ornatus
GAGCTAGGGGGTGTTGGAGGAAGGAGCTAGGGGGTGTTGGAGGAAGGAGCTAGGGGGTGTTGGAGGAAGGAGCTAGGGGGTGTTGGAGGAAGGAGCTAGGGGGTGTTGGAGGAAGGAGCTAGGGGGTGTTGGAGGAAGGAGCTAGGGGGTGTTGGAGGAAGGAGCTAGGGGGTGTTGGAGGAAGGAGCTAGGGGGTGTTGGAGGAGGGAGCTAGGGGGTGTTGGAGGAGGGAGCTAGGGGGTGTTGGAGGAGGGAGCTAGGGGGTGTTGGAGGAGGGAGCTAGGGGGTGTTGGAGGAGGGAGCTAGGGGGTGTTGGAGGAGGGAGCTAGGGGGTGTTGGAGGAGGGAGCTAGGGGGTGTTGGAGGAAGGAGCTAGGGGGTGTTGGAGGAGGGAGCTAGGGGGTGTTGGAGGAGGGAGCTAGGGGGTGTTGGAGGAAGGAGCTAGGGGGTGTTGGAGGAAGGAGCTAGGGGGTGTTGGAGGAAGGAGCTAGGGGGTGTTGGGGAGGGAGCTAGGGGGTGTTGGAGGAAGGAGCTAGGGGGTGTTGGAGGAAGGAGCTAGGGGGTGTTGGAGGAAGGAGCTAGTGGGTGTTAAAGGAGGGAGCTAGGGGGTGCTGGAGGAAGGAACTAGGGGGTGCTGGAGGAAGGAGCTAGGGGGTGTTGGAGGAAGGAGCTAGGGGGTGTTGGAGGAGGGAGCTAGGGGGTGTTGGGGTAGGGAGGTAGGGAGCGTGTAGAGGGAGAGGTACGGGGTGTTGGGGGAGGGGGCTGAGTGAGGTAGGCATGGCGACGGGCCTCGAGTCGAGATGTTTGTTGTTGCTCACATCAAGCCGCACTCCCGTCTCCCCCCGTCCGTCTCTAGCCCGTTCCCTTACCGTCTCATACACACTCTTCTCTGTCCACCGCCACACACCTCCTCCTGTCTCTCCTCACACCGTCTCAAGACTCCTGCCCGTCCACCACTCGGTCCACTGCACCACCTGCACGTACAACACACCCTGCTACTCTCCTCCTCCTCCTCCTCTCTCCTCCTCCTCCTCTCTCTCCTCCTCTCTCCTCCTCCTCCTCCTCCTCTCTCTCTCTCTCTCTCTCTCTCTCTCTCTCTCTCTCTCTCTCCCTGACAGTGATCCACTTTGTGTATTTTGCCACAGTGGTGTTGTCGTGTTGCGCCTCAGTGTTGCCACAGTGGTGTTGTCGTGTTGTGCCTCAGTGTTGCCACAGTGGTGTTGTCGTGTTGTGCCTCAGTGTTGCCACAGTGGTGTTGTCGTGTTGTGCCTCAGTGTTGCCACAGTGGTGTTGTCGTGCTGCGGCTCAGTGTTGCCACAGTGGTGCACCACCAGCCTCTCATCAACCACAGTGATCCTGAGCGTTTACACGTGACGTGAACATTCACTAGTGGCACTGAGCATTTACCTGTGGCACTGAGCATTTACCTGTGGCACTGAGCATTTTCTTGTGGCACTGAGCATACCCTAAGGCACTGAGCATCACCCGTGGCCTCACAAACACTCGGTAATATTCACTAGGTTGTGGCAGTTTCCCAGAAGTTGAATCACGTGTGGATCGAAAGATTCCGGTGACTGTAGTAGTAGTGGTGTAGACGCAAGAACCCATGTCGTAGTGGCTACGTGATGTGGAAGGGTAGCACGTAGGGCGAGTCCTGTGTCACTGCTGAGGATGTCGTGGCCAAAGGAATAATGTTAGTTATTGTTGTGTGGAGTAAACCACTGAAGAATGGTTCATTTATTTGTAGTACCTGTATAACTGTGCGTTTGACGACGGTACGATCCGTGAATGCGACTGTACGATCCCCAAGCACGACGGTACGATCCGCGAATGCGACGGTACGATCCCCGAGCACGACGGTACGATCCATGAATGCGACGGTACGATCCTTGAGCATGAAGTTACGATCATTAACGGTCAGGTCATGTTACCCTGGGGTCGTACAGTCGTGCTCAAAGGACTAAATAGCCGAGTTGATTGAGAGATAATTATTTACATCCTGTATTCAGTTTCCTTTGTAAGAATGTCTTTTGGGTGTTTGTTTGTGTGTGTATATATGCCGAATGGCGTCCTAGCTCCGTTTCTTCGTTGTATATCAACTGACTGTTGTTTCTTGTTTCGTTTCCCCGTGCACTCATAGGAATATATATATCGCATGTTTACCAAATGGCGTCCTAGCTACGTCTCTTCGATGTTTATCGACTGACTGTTGTATTTCTCTCTTCTGTCTCCCCTGGTGATGTGATTATGACACGAAAGTGCACTTGGGAACTTATCGTGTTTCATTTTCCCCTTGGACTCTCAAGAATATACTTGATCACGCGCAGAATTGTGATCCTTTCCTATATATATATATATATATATATATATATATATATATATATATATATATATATATATATATATATATATATAAAACCTGTCACAGGCTTCTGTCTGGGTGAAAAAAAGATCAAGTGTATGAGAAAGTACGAAGAAGAGATGTGTAGAGAGACTGTGAGATCTCATTCATCTCCTGTCAGGACTTTCTCTTCATAGCTTCACATTGTAACCTGGAGCCAAGGTTTTTTTTTTTTTTCTCTCTCTCTCTCTCCCTCTCCCTCCAGCCCTTGGTGGGCCAGGGATGTAGGTGGGTTGGTTTATCCTCCGTCGTCTCTTATCTCCACCTTACGATGTATAGGAGGTGAGGGAGTGACAGAAGGACTAGACCGTGATGTAGGGGTGTAGGATACAAGGGTAGGGCGGGGTTGTAAGGTAGAGGATGGGCGTGAAGGAACCAGCTGTAGATGGCACTGAAGGAGGGATGGCGGGAGTACATGGGGAAGGCCAGGTAACGGAAGACGTCGGGTGTCTATGACGAGGTTATCTGCCGGAGGATAGTAATAGTATCCAGGATTCCCAATGTATATAGATTGTAGAGATGGTATGTGACGAGATTAACTGATGGAGAACTGTGATAGAATCCTACACTCTTATATATATAGATGGGTGGAGGACTGGCCATGGGGTCGTGAGATTGTGCTTGCATGGGAGAGACTGAAAGCACGACCTTGTTATCATTGATGTGGGGGAAGGACGCCCCGTGGTCGTGTGGGAAGTCGTACCACCCAACCCTCCCCCCCTCCCCCCCTTGAGGTCGTTGTTACTCGAGATGGAGAGGTGGTTGAGGTCGCTCATTACTGAGGCGTGTTGGAGGTCATGGGCTGTTGCTGCAGGGTGGTGTGTGTGTGTGTGTATATGTGTGTGTGTGTGTGTGTGTGTGTGTGTGTGTGTGTGTGTGTGTGTGTGTGTTTGTTGAAGGGGGGGGGGTAGGTAGGTCGTGATCGTTGTTGAAGGGGGGCAGGTCGTACCAGCCCTGACGGAGGTACCAAGGTACCATTCATACCCTCGAGGGAGGCGCTAAGATGGGGGTAGTACTATCCTCAGGAAGCACCAAGCGGACTTGTATAACACACACACACACACACACACACACACACACACACACACACACACACACACACACACACACACACACACACACAAAGTCACCCAGCTTTTGCTGGCAAATAAAAACTCGTCCGTCTCGGGTACATAATGTGATTTACCAGCAGTATTTGTGTGAGGTTTGGCAGCATTGACGACGCTTTAAGATACCCGTTGCTAGGGTCGCTGGCCTCCCGTGGGGGGCAACACTGGCGAGGCCCTGAGTTCCCGTGCACCTGGGGGGTAGAGTGAGGCGAGGCAAGGTAATGAACTGGTGTGGACAGCATCACCGGGAAGGTGCCCCAGGGTACATTTTTGGGAAGGGTTGAGGGTCGTGAGTCCTTATCCCTCGTAAGGATCGAGAGGCACGAGATATGTCTCTCAAGGGCAGTGGATCTCGAGATATCGTCTCGTGAAGTTATAAAGAGTCACAAGGTCGTGTCTCGTAAGGGTCAAAGGTCAGGGTATGTTGCAGGCTGCAGTCACGAACGGAACTCCACCTGGAGGCCGAAACCTTAGCTGAAATACGGAGACATTAGTGAAAAGGAAAAAGAAAAGACAAGGGAAAGTATTAACGAGTTTTGGAATAAGTGAAACACCTGTCTTTGGAAATGTGTCAGGTCATTGTTATTGGGAAAGACAAGAGAAGGTAGAGAGTTCCAAAGCAGCTTCGAGGTGTAGGGAAATAGTTATCGAAGCGGCCCACCCTTGAGCTGACAACGGCCACAGCAGTGATCATGTGACGCAGCAGCTTGCCGAGTATTGCGTGGTCTAGCTAGTGGTGGGAGGCACACAAGCAGCCACCTCTCGGGAGCAAAAACCAAAGCAATGCCACAGAGGAAGGAGAAAGGGGTTACTCTTCTTGGTTTTTAGGTTGTAATCAGTATTACGAATGATGGTTAGTGTGGTAGGATGGTTGTTCCCTCCCATGGATTATATTCTTATGCGATGCGTATCGCGGATTCCGCTACGCATTTGCATACGCATTTGCGGTTTACCAGACGTCTGCCAAATGTACTTTTGTTTGTTTTCATAGCGTAAAAGTCTGATGAGGCCTGTCTGCCTCCAGAGTGGTATTTCAAAATGCAGTAGAATCGTAATGATTAGAGTTATTCTGCAATTTAGAATATGTAAAATGCCTCCTCGTACATATGTATGCCTTTTTTCTTACATAATTGGCTGTCGAGTTCCCAACTTCCAGCACACCGGATAGGTAGTTTTGCAAGCCTTTAAACCCTCGCGTGTGTCTTTTAGTAATGTCTCCAGTGGGCTTTTCCTCAGCTCTGCTGTTAACACCAGTGGGTCACTGTGGGGCCCCACCTAATACCCCACTGTATCGATGTATTCTACCCACTGTACGCATGTATTTACCCCCCAACCTACCCCGCCCCTTAGACACGTACCCTTCACCCAGGCTACCACTGAAACGTCCCACTCTCTGTATATTGACATAAGTACGAGTCAGAAAAAAAAAGTAACTAAACTGTAAAAGTCTCGACCTTCAGACTTTACACACATAGGAGGAGGAGGAGGAGGAGGAGGAGGAGGAGGAGGAGCCCCCTTCAGTCGTGTGACAGCTGGAGAACTGCTGCACGCACGGAGCTCGTAAACGGGTAGATTGATGACGTGTTAATTGACTCTCTCTCTCTCTCTCTCTCTCTCTCTCTCTCTCTCTCTCTCTCTCTCTCTCTCTCTCTCTCTCTCTCTCTCTCTCTCTCGCACACACACACACAGGTGGAATAACACCGGCTCACTTTACCTTCTCGCTGACACACACGAGGGAGCCGAGGGGTTCCTCCTGCGTCTCGCCTTAGTTATCTTCATCACCTCTGTTCTCTCTCTCTCTCTCTCTCTCTCTCTCTCTCTCTCTCTCTCTCTCTCTCTCTCTCTCTCTCTCTCTCTCTCTCAGCTCCAAAGCTCAGATCTGGCGTACATGCGTCGGGCATGGCTTCGTCTCCTGTCACGAGGCCGTTGGCATAAACGTTGTAAGGAGGGGTGGGGAAGGGTTAGTGAGAGAGGAGAAGGGTGTATTATACCTTGTACTGGAGGCACGTGGGGTGGAGAGCCAGATAACAGAAGACCTGATGGTCTATGACGAGGTTATCTGCTGGAGGACAGTACCCCAGACCCCGTAGGTTCGGGAGGATAGTAAAGCAGAAAGCTGTTCTCTGGCGCAGTGGCGAGAGTGTGGCACAGAAGGACGTGTCTAGATAGGCGCATATGTAGTTGGAAATGGGTATGGCACGGTCTTAGTCTGAGATGGGTGCTCTTCCATGGAGGGAAGGGTGACTTGGGAGGGAAAGTGATGGGTGAATAGGGTGAGACAGCAGAAATAGGATGGGGGTGAGGAAATAGGGTGAGGCTGAGGGAATAGTTCAGTGGTATGGGAAGAGAACGAGAGGGATTAAACAATGCTGAGTTTTGGAAATAGGGTGAAGGTGAATGATTAGATCAGAAATAGGGAAATAGGATGAAATCGAAGAATGTAGAGTAATAGGGCGGGTTATGTGGTAGGGTTGGCTTGACCTGAGTGAATAATACTCGTGGTCAGGTCAGGTCAGGGTGTGGAGTCTCACTAGGGGGGCCCCACAGAGAGAGGGGTCACTGGGGGGGCCCAGGTATGGAGTCTCACTTGGGGGGCCCCACAGAGAAAGGGGACACGGGGGGGGCGCCCCGTATAGGGGGACGTGGACGCCCTGGGGGGCCCTTGCAGTCATCTGGTCTGGCCAGGTCCACAACACAATTGTATGGGAAGCAAAAGCCCGAGTAATTAATGTTAATGAGATGTGACCAGCTACCACCCTCTCCCAGTGGCTCTGTTAATGGGACGAGGTACTGTAGACTGGGGAGAGTGGAGGGTACTGTAGACTGGTGAGAGTGGAGGGTACTGTAGACTGGGGAGAGTGGAGGGTACTGTAGACTGGTGAGGGTGGAGGGTACTGTAGACTGGTGAGGGTGGAGGGTAGTGTAGACTGGTGAGGGTGGAGGGTAGTGTAGACTGGTGAGGGTGGAGGGTAGTGTAGACTGGTAAGGGTGGAGGGTAGTGTAGACTGGTGAGGGTGGAGGGTACTGTAGACTGGTGAGGGTGGAGGGTAGTGTAGACTGGTGAGGGTGGAGGGTAGTGTAGACTGGTGAGGGTGGAGGGTAGTGTAGACTGGTGAGGGTGGAGGGTACTGTAGACTGGTGAGGATGGAGGGTACTGTAGACTGGTGAGGGTGGAGGGTAGTGTAGACTGGTGAGGGTGGAGGGTACTGTAGACTGGTGAGGGTGGAGGGTACTGTAGACTGGTGAGGGTGGAGGGTAGTGTAGACTGGTGAGGGTGGAGGGTACTGTAGACTGGTGAGGGTGGAGGGTACTGTAGACTGGTGAGGGTGGAGGGTAGTGTAGACTGGTGAGGGTGGAGGGTAGTGTAGACTGGTGAGGGTGGAGGATACTGTGTGTGGATGACAGTGGAGTGTCGATTGGGGGACATGAGTGGCAGGTTTTGAGCGAGCATTCGCCTCGCAAGTAGCCAGGATGCTGACGTGCTCGGGCTGTGGTAGTGTTGTGGTGGCCTGGAGACTATCCCTTTAAATGTGGCGCGCGCGCGTGTGTGTGGTGCTACCTTAACGTCCGCCAGATCGCTATACGAACGCTGCTTAGTTTTGTGATGGGTGGGCGTGATGTGTGGCCACGGGGAGGAGGGGGCGTCTTTAGTAAGGTGGTGGGTTGGTGGTGCTGGGTCGGGTGAGGGAGGATTTTTGAGCATCAGGCAAGAGAGGTGAGGTGATTACCTGTGGCTGGCGTGAGGCGGAAGGGATGAGGTGGGTGGAGGCGAAGATGGGGTACGTGTCGTGTGGTATGGGTGTGTCTGTGTGGAGGAGAGTGGGAGGGGAATCGCTTCTTCTGTCGTCCTATGTTGGGGGTCCCCTTAGAGTGTGTGGTGGAGACCCCAGAGGCTGTGGTGGTGGAGGATGGGTTGTGGTTTGGACCCCAGAGAGTGTGGTGGAGGATGGGGTTGTGGTGGAGATGCCCGAGTTTGGTGGCGTGTGTGGTGGAGAGCCCGGTGTTTACGTGGGTGGGTCAACCCAGACAGAAACAGTGTTCTCGGTTTACACTGTGGTGGTGTCGGGGTGGAGCGACCACTGTGTAAGGCAATCTTCGTGTAAACACGTGGCTTCGCCGGAGTGTTATGCAAGTGTTGGTGAGGGAGGGAACTCCGTGTAAACTGTTTAATGTAAAATAGGTCGATGTAGAGTGGTGTGTGGGAGGGAGTGAGGGAGGCTCGCTGGCCGTCGCATCCCAAAGGATGACATTATCGACAGTGAATGTGTTTTTTTTTTTTAGGTGGGAGGTGTTGTTGTGGGGGTGTGAGAAGGGTAGGGATTGTGGTGGCCAAGTGTGTTAGGTGTTGTGGGGGTGTGGGGAGGGTAGGGATTGTGGTGGCCAAGTGTGGGGAGGGTAGGGATTGTGGTGGCCAAATGTGGGAGGTGTTGTGGGGGTGTGGGAAGGGTAGGGATTGTGGTGGCCAAGTGTGGGAGGTGTTGTGGGGGTGTGGGAAGGGTAGGGATTGTGGTGGCCAAGTGTGGGAGGTGTTGTGGGGGTGTGGGAAGGGTAGGGATTGTGGTGGCCAAGTGTGGGGAACCAGGGATCAGTGTGAGTGTGTTCAGAGGAGGAGGAGTTGGAAGCAGGTGAAGTGGGTTGTGTTCACCTGAAGGTAACTGAAAAGGAAACAGTCAGACGCTGAATGATTTGGGTCTCGGCTTTGGGATTATGGTCTTTCTCTAGGGAGACTTTGTGGGTTAGGAAGTCCCGACGCGATTGTGGTAGTAGTAGTAGTGGTAGTAGTAGTAGTAGTAGTAGTAGTAGTAGTAGTAGTAGAGGTGGGGGGTAGTAATAAGAGTACTAGTAGTAATAGCAGTTATGATGGTAGCAGCAGTACTAGTAGTAGTAGTGGTAGTAGTAGTAGTGGTACTAGTAGAAGTGGTAGTAGTAGTAGTAGTAGTTATAATAGTAGTAGTAATAGTGGTGGTGGTAGTAAGTATTGAGAATGTACGGTTCTGTCGTGTGGTCAGCCATGTTTACGTTAGCCACTTTGCCCGGTGTTGTGGGCGGTACGTGTTGACCACAGGCACCGGGCTGGTGTTGCAAGTCTTTCACGGTGTGTTGAGTGTTGTAGCGATGTTGTCAGGCGTGAGGGGAGGGGAAAGTGTTGTCAGAGTAGTGTTGGTAGGAGGACGTGCCAGACGTGTGGCGTGTGTATGTACCACCCCCCCCCCCCCTCTCTCTCTCTCTCTCTCTCTCTCTCTCTCTCTCTCTCTCTCTCTCTCTCTCTCTCTCTCTCTCTCTCTGTAATGCTTGCATACATTACCTGTGAGGTTGAGTGTATGTTTGCATAGACTCTGAAACACATTCTATCTCCATAAGATCATTAAGGAGCTCTCCTACGTCACACTCCTCGGCTCTCGTATGTCTGGGGTCAGTTGGCGTAGAGCAAGGGGCTGTCGTAGTGGTGGGTAAGTTACGTGGTGTCGCAAGGACGCGGCGTCGTCAGCAGTCTTGTAGCTATGGGTCGGTCGTACAAGGGTCGCGTAGTATGCGTGAAGTGGTCGTGCCCCGTTCGTGTACACAGGCGTCAAGTGGTCGTGGAGGGGATGGTGACTGGTCGTGAGGCAAACATGGAGTGGCTCAGACCTCCCCTGAGCGAAGCCCCTTGGTTATGACGGTCCTGTAGCTTTGACCTGACCTGACCCTTTAAGGCTCGTGGGGTCGTACCGTCGTGCGCAGGGTATCGTACCGTCGTGCGCAGGAGGTCAGTGTGGATGGTCGGGATGTTTAGAATTCATCTTGACCTCCTCTTGCCTCTTCCCCCTCCGCGAGGTGTCCACGCCCTCCCACGCCTCTCCTTTGCCCCTCAGCCTCCAACACTAACATGTATTTTGGAGGAGGAGGTGAGCACTGCGTCCCCTCACCCCCACCCTCCGCCTGGGTTAAAGGCGACCACCTGCCCACACACTTGTCACCACCTGCCACGTACCACAGGTGGCGATCCCTCACACACACACACATATACCACCTGTGGTGCCGCCCCCCAACGCTGATGATGTTGCCCCTCGCGCCATCTGGCTCACCCCAGCTCCCAGGTGGCAACCTACACCCCCCCTCCTCCTCAACGAACCCACTCGCCATCTGGCATACCCCCCCCACACACACACCCAGATGGCACACCCCCCCCCCACCTCTTTACACAAACATTCCGTCGCCTGCCTTCCCCCCCACACCACCAAACACCCACAAGATCCACAATTTGTTGCAGATCCCGAGTGTGTCATATCAAAAGATTAAATTGTTAGGGAAAAAAATAACAGCAACTTGTATTGTGCTCTGGTAAATGCCGACTCATGCTGGGTAAATTGTTGAATAGAAGAGAAAAAAAGGGAATTGCTGATGAGTAAAAATAATGTTTTCCGAGCCGAACGTCTCATGAACGTAAATCCTACGTATTGGCCTCAGTCTTTCACCCTTACTGCACGGCGGTACGGCCTTTTGAGCGCGATGGCACGACCACCGGGTATGATGGTCTGGCCTTTGACCTTACCTTTTGGAAATCAGGTCAGAGGTCAGGGTATTAAACCCAAGTGTCGCATCGTCGTGCTCAAGGGTCGTACCGTCGTGCTCAAGGGTCGTACCGTCGTGCTCATGGGTCGTACCGTCGTGTTCAAGGGTCGCACGTCGTGCTCAAGGGTCGTACCGTCATAGACAGAATCTCACATGACAGTCGCCATAACAGATCCGTATATTATTCTGGCCCAAATATTTATTAAAGTGTTTATGACTATGTGTTGTTTATTGTTCATCTGTTCTATTGAATAACTTTTAAGATATTGAGTGAAACAGTGGAATTAGGGACTTGCAGATATGTTCAAAAAGGCAGTCGGGAAATGCAGTATTTCTGTGGTGAAACAGATGTATGATACAAGAGATGTAGAAATACAACAGATGTAGGAGGACAAGCTTAAGTGAGACGTGGTGTTGCATTCAGTACTTGGAGATGCTCTACACGACAGCACGACACCAGCGGGTCGTGAAATAATGTCGTTGTAAAAGGAAAGAGGAAACGTTGAGGCGAGGGAAGAAACGTTGTCGCTGAGACGAAGGAAGAAACGTGGTCGTTGAGGCGGGGGAAGAAACGTTGTCGTTGAGGCGAGGGAAGAAACGTTGTCGTTGAGGCGGGGGAAGAAACGTTGTCGTTGAGGCGGGGGAAGAAACGTTGTCGTTGAGGCGGGGGAAGAAACGTTGTCGTTGAGGCGGGGGTGAGCGACATGGACAAGAGTGTGACATTTGGCTTTGGGGGTCGCCTGTTTTGGCGATGCCTCCGCTATTGATAAAGGGTTTAGGAGGGGGGGAGGAGGGGGGGTAAATGTCAGCTGGGGGGAGGTTAGAGTGCGGAATGGGGTGGGGGGGGGGAGATCACCTCTCCCCCACAACTGTTGTCTTATGAACATTTTACGATTCTGGTGTGTGTGTGTGTGTGTGTGTGTGTGTGTGTGTGTGTGTGTGAGGGGGGGAATATTTGGGGTGGGGGGGGGAGTAAAGGTTTGGATACCGTAATGGGTCTGTTCTCTGAGGGTGACCTCTGACCTGGACAAGTTTTGAGGGATCATAACATGGAGGCTGACCTGCACATGGTTTATGGTTGTTCAGGACACACACACACACACACACACACACACACACACACACACACACACACACACACACACACACACACAAGAGTAGGTTCGAATCCTTCCTTTGAAACACGTGATTGATTTTATTAATATTTATTTGTATATTCTTTCCTACAGTTGTATTTGGTTGTATTATTTGCTTCCATACATAACTGATCTATTTCTCTTACGTGATATTCACTTTTCCTCATTGATTACCACACCTTTACTCATAGTGTCCTTTTGCCCACATTGACAACTTAAAACGGTGACCTGTGGGAGAAAAAAGAAAAAAATGACGTATGCTTATTTTGATGTATGTATTGTAGTGTTGTATATTTCTTTGTTGCATGTTTGCTGACTCTCTTTGTTGTATTTGCAGGTGCTGTCCGCGCTGGACATCCTCCAACCTCCCCACCTGGACTTCTTCCAAGAGATGTATCCTTTTCTAGCACACACTGGCGTATTGTGAGACTATCCACGTGTCGACCTGTAGGGGAAAGGGATAGACTCATAGGGAAGCGGTAGGCCCTTAGAGAAGGGCATAGGCCTATAGTGAAGTGGGTAGGCCCTTAGAGAAGGGGTAGGCCTATAGTGAAGGGGTAGGCCCTTAGAGAAGGGGTAAGCCTATAGTGAAGGGGTAGGCCCTTAGAGAAGGGATAAGCCTATAGTGAAGGGGTAGGCCCTTAGAGAAGGGGTAAGCCTATAGTGAAGGGGATAGGCCCTTAGAGAAGGGATAGGCCTATAGTGAAGGAAGTAGGCCCTTAGAGAAGGGATAGGCCTATAGTGAAGATGTAGGATTAGGAATCGGATAGACTGTTAGGATAGGGATAGGCTTATAGGGAAGGACTGAAGATTTGTAGGAGGGAGGGATAAGCCTATAGGGAAGAAAAAGGCCTATAAGGGAAGAGTTAGGCCTATATAAGGATAGGTTGGGAAGGGATGGGCGTATAGGGTGGGGTTGGTATGGGATAGACCCATTAGGAAGGAGCGGGCGTCAGTCTTGTGCGTACATAACACGTCGCTGTAAGCTCATCATAACACAGGGTTGGGATGATAGCTTCAGGATTGGGCCTACAGTAGTACGACAGGAGAGAAAGTAGGAGCGTCTTGTCTCGTAGGAGAGAGAGAGAGAGAGAGAGAGAGAGAGAGAGAGAGAGAGAGAGAGAGAGAGAGAGAGAGAGAGAGAGAGAGAGAGAGAGAACTCTCGGGGATAGATAACCCTAGTTTCACCCTATTGAGGAAAAGGGGGGGGGGACGGATGAGAGAGAGAGAGAGAGAGAGAGAGAGAGAGAGAGAGAGAGAGAGAGAGAGAGAGAGAGAGAGAGAGAGAGAGAGAGACTTTATATTGTATTTCATAACAGTTCGTTAGTTTTTGGTTATGTTCGGCAGTACTAGTGAGTTCGTTCGTTCCTACAGCGCGTACGTAACCATCTGCTGCCCTGTGTTGTTGTTATTGTTGTTTTTTGTTTGTTTTTTGTATTCCTTGACGCGCCGCAGCTACGTCATCACGGAGCTCATGCAGAGCGACCTGCACAAGATCATCGTCTCTCCACAACACCTGTCTGCTGACCACGTCAAGGTCTTCCTCTACCAGATACTCAGAGGTGAGTCTCTCTCTCTCTCTCTCTCTCTCTCTCTCTCTCTCTCTCTCTCTCTCTCTCTCTCTCTCTCTCTCTTTTAGATATTGCTTGCAGATGTTGAAGAAGGTACCAGTAAGGTCACTTCCCCTCACGCCCCCCGATGGCCACCAGTGGTGTGACCTTGCTTCTGGTGTGAGCCCAGGGTCGCCAGTTTAACCTCTGACCTTAGTTGGAAGGCTTATTCCCCAGCCTGCCCACAAAGGTAATTCTAACCGAGATTCACTGTCGAGGTAGAATGTGCGGATCCACTGGAGAAATACAATTACTTTAAGGATATTCTGGAAAAGAACAGTTACATTTAGGATACTGTGAAGAAGAACAGTTACTTTAAGGATATTATGCGGAACAGTTACCTAAAGAATGGGGAAGTTACTTTAATGATACTGTGGAGGAGATTGATTACATTTCGGGTATGGAGAACATAATTTAAGGGAATTTTGGATGCGAACAATTCCTCTAATGATATCACCCAGAAAGGAACAACAGAAGATGGCTCCCTGAATTCCCTCAGAACACAGCTAGGCTTCCTCTGTTTCTTCTCCTGAGTAGCTACGTTGTGCAGCTGATCAGTGGACAGCTGCAGCATGAAACAGACTGGTAAACCAGGCCCTCGTCAGGAATGCTCACTGGTGGCAGACGGAGCCGCTGGGGAATTAGGGGAGCCATTGAAATTAGTAAGGGAAGCTGTAGACTAGACTAGTCGGTTAGGTCAGCCTGGGAAACTCGACGGGACTTTTAAAAGTGTGCGATCTTCGTAAAGCTTCCATGGTAGGTATTTAAGAACGAGGCAAAGGCCCTTCGCCAAGTCTGGCAGGGCTGCCAACATGTGGTTTGTTGACGTTTGACTGGCGGTTGGTATGTTGCGAGTCAGCTGTTGTGGGTAAACAAACATGGAGGGCGGGAAGTTCGAACGCGTCGTTGGCCTCCACCAAGCAGCGACGTGGCCTTGGTGGCGGAAAGGGCCCATTTCATCCAGTGCAAGAGCCAGGATTCAATGGTATATAACGCAAAAAAGAAGATATGGAAGGAGATAGCTGTTCTGTATAACGCCAGGAACCCTGAAGAGACTAGTGCTGCCCACCAGCTGAGACGGTCCTGGGACCACATAAAGCGAAGGTAAGCAATTCATGCATTATAGGTTTTATTTTTTCATGAAATTTGTAATACTTAAGGAAAGATATGCTTGGAAAACACGAATTTGACAGAGAATGTACTGAAAAGTTGCCTTATGTGGGTAGGGCTATATGGAAATTCTTCATGAACAAGCAGAACATGGAAGAGAAATCTTATAGGAATAACTGGTGAGGTGAGCACTTGTAGCAAGGCTATTAAAAATACATTTAAGTTAGGTAAAGCCAAATAATTTAGTTATCCAATCTAGGTGAGGTGAAGGAAGTGTTACCTTCTTCATACACTACAGACATACAATTTACGTCTGTTTCCTGGCCCTACTTTGCTGACGCGGGAAACAGCGATTAAGTATAATAAAAGAATGATATATATATATATATATATATATATATATATATATATATATATATAAGCCAGAAAAAATTCAGCTGATCAGAGTGTGCTATGTGACTGAAAAGGAATTTCTGTTCATATACACTGTATATATTTATTGTGTGTAGGCTTTCTTTTAAACTGAAGAAGTCTGTTACAGTTATACTTCTTAATCAGGTTGAAATCCTGTGTACTCTACAAAATTATTTAGGAATACAAAAAATGATGACAGACAGCATTTGATTATAATAGTTGTGTAAGATATATGACATTTTTGCAATGATGAAGCATACATGTGCTGAGTTGATAATGATAGGTAGGGGTATCAGGAAGCCATAAACTCTATGTGGTATTTCCATATGGCTAAAGTGGCAGAAAACAATACTATTCAATTTAGATATTTTGCAATTTTTATACATCTGTTAGTACTTGATAATGCTCTTATCTGAATGATTTCCAGGGTTAAACAGGAGCAGTCGTTATTTGAAAATGAAATGAAAGCAACTGGTGGAGGGCCACAACCACCCCCCCCCCCCCAAAAAAAAAAAAAAAAAAAAAAATGTTGGAGGCGATGTCTGCAGCTTCTATGCTAATAGGCTAGGAGCTGGCCATGAATGACAGGCCATAAAATTCATTAGGGTTGCACCCTGTTGATGAAGATGGCAAACCAGTGACCAATGTCACCCTTGGTAAGTTAACTGTTTATGTTGAAATGTGTAATGTTTCATTAAGTCTGTGAGTAATATAGCAGAGTTAACTCTCTATGTTAAGATGTGCAATATTTCATTATTTATATGAATTATAAAGCATCCATTTTGTAAAAATATAGTTCTGAAAAATAATTGATGGACTTAATAAACAAAATCATATTATGAACAGCTTTCTTTCTTCACTGCAGAAATCATAGATGTACAACAACCTGTACCCAGCAGCTCACCCCATCAGCCTCCTGGTCCTAGTGTCTTGCCACATCAGTTTCCTGGTCCCAGCAGCTCGCACTATCAACCTTCTGGTCCCAGTAGCCCGCACTATAAACCTCATGGTCCCAGCAGCTCGTACTATCACCCTCCTCGTTCCAGCAGCTTGCACTATCAACCTCCTGGTCCCAGCAGCTTGCCCCAACTGCCATGATTTCCTGATCCTCCAACTTGTTATCCTCCTCTTACTTTTCACACACCCAATTTTTCTTCTACAGATAATGCATTTCTCCAGTCTATTACCTCTTCCTTGTCTGCTTCTTCCCTTAGCCCTTTTCTTTGGCCAAAGATGACTCCATGCCTTCCTTACCTTTCTCATCAAACACATTTAACATCATTTCTGCCATACACCCCTTCACTTTCAACAGTGACACCTCCACCTTCACTTGTGCCTCCCACACCACCTTCACTTGTGCCTCCCACACCTTCGCCTTCACTTGTGCCTCCCACACCCTCACCTTCAGGTGTGCCCTCCACACCTTCACCTTCAGTTGTGTCTCCAACACTCTCATCATCAGTTGTGTCTCCCACACCTTCCCTGTTATTGCCTCCCACATCTTCCTCGACAACAGTCCTTCCTACACCATCATTATTTATCACACACACACTTTCAGCCCCTTCATCATCAGGTTCATCAAGTAACATTTCCACACCTGTATTCCCCACAAATTTATTCACACCTATCTTTTCCCCACCTGGTCTTCCTCCTACATGCATACCTTCCACTCATTCAACTGTCACCACTACCAACCCCTCTACTGCACTTCATGATAGTCAGGGAGAGCAAAGAAAGAGGATATTTCAAGAGAAAGCATTTAAAAAGGCCAATGACAGTCAAGATGAATGACTTGCCCTAAAGAAGAGGAGGCTGGAAGAGGAACACCAGGAAAAAATGGACCTGACTCTGTCGTCAAACCAGCTGCTACAGGAAGCTTAAGGAAAAATAAGGGAAATCTCTGGCAATTACTCCAGTTCCTTGGGTGCTGGTTGTGAAGCTTACAAATGCATGGCTGATGCATACAAATGTATTGCTGAATCTTTCATGGAAAAGTTAGGAGAAGACAAGTAGTTTATAAGTGGAATAAAAAGTCTGTGTGCAAATTCAGTTTTAATATACCAACATTTTCCGAAGAAAGAATAATTCAGTAAAAAATATTCTGTATATCTGTACACATATTGTAAACATCACACCTAAGAAATGTCATTCCTCAAATATTCGTTTGAATTCTAAAATGATATTGACAGTGAAAAAACACTTATATTTTAGGTGCATTACACATGACAGCTAGAAACTATGTGAACAAATGTGGCCTTTTTTGTATGTTTTCTGGTGCTACCTCGCTGAAGCACGGGGTAGTGATGCTGTTTCCTGTGGGGTGGGTTGGCACTGGAAATGGATTGAAGGCAAGCAAGCTCAAAAAATAACTTCAAATGGGCACTATATCAGAACTTGAAAGTAAAATTAATGTTTGATTAACAAAATTGTTGGATATATACATCTAAATGAAAAATGATAATAATGACTTAAAAAAGGTGTCCACAGCATAGGCATGGCATGTGTTGTCACCTTGGATACCATGGGCTCCAGGGTCAAAGGAATCTGGAGGATCAAGCTGGCCATCTGGCAAATCTTCAAAGGGTAGCTTGTGGACTGCAGAACAGCACACATCATAATTTTTTTGGTTGTATCCAATTTAGTCCTTACAGGGATTGAGATAGCAAATCTCCTTTGAAGTATATGAAAAGCTCTCTCTATTGTATTTCTAGTCCTGATGTGAGAGATATTATACTGAATCTATTTGTCAGTTCTAGGATTACCAATTGATGTTAAGATGTGTGTTCAAGGATACCCACTATCCCCCAATAAAAAAACTGTGAATTTATATGAATTTATGACTAGTCTTTGACACAACAAAGATTCATTAAAAATTCTAGCATCATGTGCACTCCCAGGCCAATTTGCAATAATGTTTATAAACTTTAGTGCAGCGTTACAAACCCCCATAACATTAATGGGAAAAAATCCCTATTGGCACTGGTACAGCACTGCATCTGCACCTCCAGGCTTTGTTACTAGTATGTGTGGGACGTCCCATCAGTGCAGCCAATAACACCTGGCATTCTTGCAATGAACTGACTCATTATGCAGCCCTCGCTGGCAGGTTCATGGAACTTTATGTGTCAAGGAGCCAGTTCTTCTGTCTTTGCAACAATATATGTGATACTTGGCTCAGATATCTGAACAATCAGCCATGCTTAGCTGGCAGTTCCCAGTTGCTGATATAGAGACACAGTGAGCTGTAGATGTGGTGGGATTGGGAAACCTACGGAGAGGGAAAGTAATAATAATAATGTTTTACAAATTACCAATTACTGTATAACCTCAGTGCTCAAGAAATATTGAAGAGTTGAATACACTTCATGCAGGTTGCTCTTTACAGATAAATGCAAACCAAATTTGAAATGGAATGTTAAGTATATGAGTTCATTTTCCTAAATTTTTTCTTTGTTTTAATCCAGCAAGCATTTTCACAGAATAGCATATTCAGCATATTCTCAACAGCCTCAGCATTAAAACTAGCATTAAAACCACTTTGTACAAGAATTTTTTTGAAATGGTGTCTATTTAATGGTGTTTTTTAGTAACTACAAATTGTGGCCTAACATGCTTTTCTGAACAGTAGCGTAAAATTATTTTAAAAAACTGTAATACAGCAAATTCTATAGATATATGATTGATATCTGAAATAATAATCTTTTATGGAACATTAAATACAATAGTAGATATAGAAATCTATGGCACTACCCTTTCAGTTATTGCTTAAATTTTGACAGTGTACTAGAATATTAAGAAGGTGAAAACATGAAAATTTGATAGTGCAGTATATTGCATAGTATTGGATAGGGTTAGTAAAATCAGGATTAGACTTTTTTTCATTGTAACTTTTTGACAAAGATAAGGATTTTGTGATGATATGTGATGGATTGGTTGTGGCTGTATCTAAAGGAGGTGACTCAATACAGCATGTTCAATGCTTGCCGCCTCCTTTGATTAAGGCTTATTGAACAATTTATATATTATGTGAAATTATCATAGTGAAACTGAGGAATTGAAAGTAAAAAGAAAAACTACTGTTCTACTACATAATCTGAATACTTTAGTGGGTGATAAGAAGTTAAGGGAACCAGAGTACTACAGTGCCACAGCAGTCTTAAATAATTAGATGAACAGTTTTTAATTAAGTCCTCAAATAAAACATTTGCAATGTTGTGACTAGAAAGTCCAAGTGTGCACTTATGTTATTCACTTTGCTGCCTTTTGCTTAACATGTCAACATGTATCATATGATATCTAAATATCTGATAGAAAAAAGACATGTAGTGTTAAGGCCACCTCGCTTGGACCTCGGGTCTGTGTGGTGTATGTACCTCTCTCTCTCTCTCTCTCTCTCTCTCTCTCTCTCTCTCTCTCTCTCTCTCTCTCTCTCTCTCTGAGGTTATGGTTGCTGGCTGCTGCTTGCATTAAGCATCGCCCCGCGCGCCAGGGCGGCCTTCACGGGGAGGCGGGTTGAGGTCTGGTCTGGAGGCGAGAATGCACCCGCCCTCTGCATTCTGATCGATGCTTCTCCTTTGGTGGGAGGAGGGGTGGGGAGGGAGCAAATGGCGGTGTGGAGGGGGGTGTTGGTGGAGCAGATGGTGGGGGGAGGGGTTGGAGTAGCAGATGGTGGGGGGGAGTAAGTGATAGAGGAAAAGATAGTGGTTTGTGGGTGTGTTAGAGGAGCGGGTAGTGGTGGAGAGGAAGAGTTGGAGAAGCAGCTGGTGGTGTGGAGGGCGTGTTGGAGGAGTAGATGTTGGTGGGAAAGGAGTAGGGTATAAGAGAGGGATTGCTACGGGTAAAAAAAGGTCGGAAAGAAGAGAGAGAGATGGGTGGTGGAGGAGATGTTACAGACTGGTTGAGGGAGTAAGTGTTGTTGGTGGTTGAGAAATTGTTGAAGGGAGCAAAGAGTAGATGATAGAGGGAGTGTAAGTCGAGGGGAAGTGTTACGTGGCAACAATTAGTGGTGAAGAGGAAGTGTTGGAGACCGAGAGGGTAATGTAAAGGAGGCAGATTGTGCTAGAACGGTTAGTAGTGTTGGAGATCTAGAAGGAGAATTTGGGTGTTGGAGATCTTGATGGAGGAGGATATAGGGTGTCGGGGATTTAGATGGAAGAGAATAGTGTTGGAGATCCAAGTGGAGGGAAGTTGACGGTGTTGGAGATCCTGATAGAGGGAAGAGTAGCGGGCGTTGGAAATCCTGGTGGAGGAAGGAGGGCGTTGTTGTTGGAGGATACCGTCGAAGGAGGGCAGGATACATTAGATACAACACTTTTATAGGACATAATACATGATTACTGTAGACGTATGAGCCGCACTGTAACCAGGCCACAGTCCTGTACTGTACTGTGACTTGTTCTTGAAATCTGGATGAATCCAGTTATCGAAACCCAACCAAAGTCAGATCTTTAGATCTAGGAAAAAAAACTCGTATTATCTGAACCTGACCATATTCACTTCGTTACATCCGAATTATACCGGATATGATAGTGAAACCCGGCTATACTCACCGCATTGAACCCGGATAAACCACTCCCATTATTCTGTAAACGAGGATGAAACCAAAAAGCATGAAGTGAACCGGACTGAAGTCTGCTCTTTAAATCCGGATTAAACCGAGTACACCACCTAGACCTAACCATAAACCGTAACCACGTATTAAGGATTAAATTTTCTCAAGAAAATGGAAATTTAAAAACCTGTAACGGATGCTGTTAACGGTAAACCCATCAACAGAAAACAGGTTTGTAAGGTTTGATGGAAAGATTGCCACACATTTATAGAAATCTGGAAAATGATACATAATCTGTCAAAGTGTTTTGAAAATCGGTCTGCCCTAATGTTAATTAGTATTTCTTTAACCTCGGTAATTAGCTCTTAATTAAGGGGCGCTACATGCCACTTCTGTAATGGGCGTTAAGAGGCTTTTCGGTCAGCCGAAACTAACACACAAACCTGACTTTACCTTACTCTTCCTAACCTTACCTTAATCTCTCCGAAGGTAATCCTGACCTTAATCATACCTTATTTATACCTTACCTTATCCAACCTTGCGTATATCTTACCTAATGTTGCCTTACCTTACGTATTCCTTACTTTACTGTATGTATACCTTGCCTAACCTCACATAATTTACCTTATCTTAGTTTACATATACCCTAACCGTATCAGACCTTGCCTTAAGTATAATGTAATCTTACCTGATGTATTTCCTTACCTAACCCTACCTTACGTTACGTATACCTTACGCAAAAGCGTAATTCATCGTGCGTACACCTGACCTTACCGTGTCATTACCTTTTCCGTAAAAATGTCCAAAAGATCAATAGTAAATGTCAAGATGAACTTTGTAACTCTCTGTACCTGCAGGTGTGGAGGCGATGTCAAATTTTCTGTGGGAAATAATGTTTCCCACATGATTTAGTTATCATTTCCCATAGCTACATCAGTTGATGGTTTGCTCTAATTATATCATTAGTACTCAGTAACTAGTTAAAAAGATTTATTAGCTCTCATTTTTATATATTTATGACCAGTGTTTTAATGCTAGTGTTGGTTATAATGGATCAGTGGTTTATAGTTTTCCACCACTTATTATAAATCATGTAAGATAAGTGGATTGGTTTTTTATTGGGGAGAATAATTTCTCATGTGGACACACACACACCAGTCTACGCTGGGTGTGTATGTATGTGGGGCAGTGTTTGTATACCAGTGTTACCATGGTAGCCTCCGCTGTAGTCTCGCATCTCTTCCTCTTCTTCATCTGGTCTCTTCTTCAACCTTCTCTCTCGCTCCGTCTCTATTTCTTACCCGTCTTGCTGTCTCCTGCCTTATTTCTCATATATCTTGCCCATTTATCTGTCTCCCACTTCGTTTCGATGTCTCTCTAGTTTTCTTAGTTTTCCTATCCATGTCTTTGTTACGATTTTCTTTGTCACTAACGTCAGGACAGTAAAGGAAATGAAGAAAATATTAATGTAGCTGAGCAGTAGTTTTATTAGCAATCCCAGAATGAAGACATTCGGTAATTTATCCTCATTTAAGATCGGTAATTAAGCCTGATCACCCATGTTCTGGATAACGTCTATTTAAATCTATTTAATTCTTTTGCGTAATCTGTCTGGGAAAGTAATTATTTTGTTTCATATTTTTTAGGATTATTGAATAAAACAAGAAAAATTTACTTATTCTAAATTTACACGTTCATTGCATCAAGCTCTGTTTTATTGTAGGAAATATATTGACGTAAAATTACGGCTGCTTTATACATTGATGCTAAGGTCATCCATATTACGCACTAATTTCTCAGCTGTTACGCTGGCGTAAATATCATCCTGGATCATCTTCCAAAACAAGATCTTATGTTTGTGACTTTGATGGTATTATACCACATTCTCCAGTAATGACATCTAATCATTTCAGCACGTTTGGTAATTTCTCCTTTTTCTCCAGATGAGTTTTGGACGCACCCCGAGAAGTGCTTTTTAATGAACGGATTAATGGCGGAAAATCTGTTAACAGCCGGTCACGTATTTCCGTTTTTTTTTTTTTTTATTATTCAGATGTAAAGGAAATGTTTTCATTCGTCACTATATATATATATATATATATATATATATATATATATATATATATATATATATATAAATATATATATATATATAAAGTAAATGTGGTTTTCATTTGTTACCATAAATATGAATGTTGTTATTATTCTTAGCAGCTGCAGTAACTGATCTATTGAGGACAAAGACTTTGATGCTCAGTAATTACACATTATTTTTCATACAGATCCTTTATAAAAAACTGGTTGTTACTTGTGTCGACTATAATCTTTTTGTGTGTGTCCACAATGACGATTTCTTAAATTGGTGATTACACGTAATTTTTTTTCAGGTTTGCAATAACAATCTTATAAACGCATCATGTTTTACTGAGAGTAAAATAAAATTTCAAATGGAGTGTCTTTTGTGTTAATTTTGATTACATGTGATTTACGTGTTTCTGTGGTCTTAGCAGGGACTGTGGTAAGAATGTTAAGTCAGCAATTTTAAGTTACTTTTAACATCAATTCTCCAGTGATTCCTATCTATTTTTTTTTTTTTTTGTAATGAAACTTATGTAGATACATCCAAGTATTATCTGTTTATTCTGCGTATAAGAATGATATAGAATACACCTACTCATATAGTCATGGACACTTTTTTTTCTTTACATTTTATCTCTCACACTTAATCAAATTGATGAAATGATTCATTTATCAAACCAGCATTGCTTCTTAGATGCTGCCATAGCAGTAAAGGTCCTTTATCTGGGAATAAACATATTTTAACAACGTTCATATTTCTCTCATTAATTCGTTGTGGTTATTTTGGCAAATTATGCAATTTATTCTATTAATGTTGGGAAAGTTTTTTCTTCAGTGTGTAAATTAATTATATAATGTAGTGTCCTTTAATTCCTGTCCTTACGTGTTAACTCAAAGCTCTTGAGTGTTTACTTCTACATCCTCATTTTAACAGCTTCACACGGAAAGGCATGATGATGTTAATTTACCAATAATTGTGTTAGTTTGTTGCGCAATATTAACATTGCTGGTTCTTGCAGGTCTGAAGTACCTCCACTCAGCGAGGATAATCCACCGAGACATCAAGCCTGGCAACCTTCTCGTCAACTCCAACTGTGTTCTAAAGGTGAGCCCAGACCCAGACCCTGTAGAAGACACAGGAGTATTGTTCTGAGCTGCTTTACACTTAACGTAGGTGATATGAACTCCTTTTTTAGGATGCCTCACTGATGATGCTGTCCCTTAGGCACACTCCACTGTTATCAGGACTAGAGGCATGAAAGATATTGTTTGTGGCCATTTCATTTATGTCCTTTTCCTCTGGTTCCTGTTAATGGAGATTTCTCATTCAGTGACAAAGAAGGAACACTCACCTCAATAATTGTACATTTGTCATCCATTTGGTTATTCCTCTGACACCGATCAGTCTAGCCTGCTCCCCAGATATTAAGGCAATGAAATCTTTCTCAAGGCTTTTTTGGTGTAGTAGGACAAGGTGATGTAACTCTTTTGCTTCACTGATGCAAGGTTGGGCTCCTTTGCCTCACTTGACATCACAAGTGTTTGGTCATTGGGGTGCCACTTCAGCCAGAGCTGCCTCTCTTACCTCCACAGATGTCAAAGCCAGTGGGGTGGGCTGCCTGTTCAGGAGTGTTCGCTGGGGCTGCAGAAGGAAACATGCTTTTCCAGGGTTTGTCTTTTTGGCCGGCACTAAAATACCTTTAGAGGCATGTGTATTGGTGACCTGGGTGATGTAGTGCTGCCTCCAATATGAGTAATAAAGGAGGTAGCATATTTCCCATGAATTTCCAAGTGTGAGGTTAGTGTGACCTCTTTTGGCATTAAGCTCATGCTTGGTGTAGGTGATTAACCTCTTTCTTCAGCTCCACTTATAAATAAGTTGGCATTAGCCTCTTCTGTTTCCCCTTTTAGAAAGTTAAAATACAAGGAGGGAAGGGTTTCTAGCCCCCCGCTCCCGTCCCCTTTAGTCACCTTCTATGACACATGAGGAATGCATGAGAAGTATTCTTTCTCCCCTATCCCCAGGGATATATATATATATATATATATATATATATATATATATATATATATATATATATATATATATTTATTATACTTTGTATAATATATGTATATGTATATATAATTATTATTATTATTATATTATTATTATACTTAATTGCAGTATCCTGTGTCAGTGAGGTAGCATCAGGAAACAGACGAAGACTGGCTCATCCACTTGTTTACACATATATATACATAAACGCCCATACACACACATATACATACATATACATACACATACATACACATACATACACATACACAGACATATTCATATATACACATGCACATATTCATACTTACTTGCTTTCGTCCATTCCTGTTGCTACCCCGCCACACAGGAAATAGCATTGACTGGGGGCATGGGGTTCCCAGTGTTGTGAACAAAAACGGTGAACAGTCTGGTGAGTTCTAGGCTGAAAAAGGATTAATGATTTGCAATACCGGGCTTAAATCTGTGTGGGTGAGTTGGTTAGATAGTAAGCAGGGACAGTTAGGTACTTTATCAAGATAAACATCCAAAAGAGACTTTAGTGTGTAAATGTGTTAAGGGGTAGCTGTTGAGATATCTGACCACTTTTTGGTGAAGGTAAAGATGAAATTTTGTGAGGCTATAGGAAAAGTGGAAATGATGTGGGTGTAGTGAAAGTGAGTGAGTTTGGAAAACAGGTGTGTATGAAGAAATACCAGGAGAGATTCGGTGAAGATTGGCAAAAGGTGAGGAAAAATGGAGTGAGAAGTATTTAGGGAAGCAGTGCTTACATGTACAAGAGAAGTATATTTAATGCAGGAGCTGGACTTTAGGCTGGTGAGAAAGGGTAGTGAGTGGTGGGATGAGGAAGTTGAGTTGTTAGTGAAAGAGAAGAGAAAGTTGTATGGGTGTTACATTACACATGACACATGATCCATGGAACACCAATCTTGATAATGATTGTTATTTAGCATGGAGTGTTGGTTACACCATCAATACATATGATAAGACACTTTTTTCAGACAATTTGATGTCATTGTTGCTTTTATAGTTTCGTCCTATATGACTGTTTCAGATCTGTGATTTTGGTCTCGCTCGAGTTGAGGAGCCTGATGAGAGTAAACATATGACTCAAGAGGTGGTCACACAGTACTACAGAGCCCCAGAACTGCTTATGGGTGCACGCCACTACACTCAAGCTGTTGATGTTTGGTCAGTCGGGTGCATTTTTGGGGAGCTCTTGGGTCGACGAATACTATTTCAGGCACAAAGCCCTGTACAGCAGGTTTGTAATTTGTCACCCCTCTCTCATAATTTACATTAATAGATATAATTTCTGACCACCAGAAATACAGAGAATGTAGATAACTTCTGACATTTGTTCTTATGTACTGTTTGTTGAAAGACTCCAGAATCTTGTTTTTGAAGATAAACCATACAGGTTATTCATATGCCTAAATTTTTTGTATACACTACCCTTAGTACTTTGAAGACTTGAATCTTCCATTGTGTACATTTTTTTAATATCTAGCATGATAGAGTAATTTCATTTTAAGAAATGTGATTTATAGAGAAAATCTGGTTCCAGTACAACATAGGTTTAACAGATATCATCTGTAGCATAGAATTAAGTGATGTGCCTTATGAAAAACATATTATGGTATTCAGTAGTTGATGTTTATGAAGAAAATTTTGATGAGTACTTTGTTTAAAAGTTTTATGAGTTAATGAAGTGTCGTAGTTAGTGATTTCTTTGCACTGATCCATAAAAAACAAAGACCTTAAGAACTCTAATTTTTTCTTTCTCGCAGGGAAAAGATGAATTAATGCTGAAACTATTTTTCAGCTTGAGCGAATAACAGACCTCTTAGGAACACCAAATTTAGAGGACATGAGGTATGCATGTGAGGGTGCAGTAACACACATGCTCCGTCGACCATCTAAACCACCAGCACTGCCTGCACTCTACACTTTATCTAACCATGCTACCCATGAGGCCGTCCACTTACTCACACAGATGCTTGCCTTTGATCCAGTAAGTGAAACTATATTCTCTTGTTCTTTTATGTAGTTTTATCTAGATATCTTAGTAATGTAGCAAAATGGTAGGAGCAGTTGAAAAAAGTAGTAGGTAGGAACATTTAGGCAGGTGCATTAGGTAGAAATAGTTGGTAGGAGCATTAGATAGTAGTAGTCAGTAGGAACATTAGGTTAGGGCCTTTGCAAACACTGCGCTAGAGTTGCCCTGTGCTCGTGGCTTGTTAAGGGTTAGGCACTAAAGGCTAAGGAGCAGCACTGAAGTTCATTAGTTATGGACACTCTGTTGCTGTGGCCACCTTCTTGAAGGAGTTCCAGTTGGAACAAGTGTCAGAGATATAGATAGGTAAAAGAGATATAGATAAGTAAAAGAAAGGTGTAGTGTAGTAATAAAAAGAATGTGGTTGAGAGAGCTGAAGACTGTGTGCTGAAATAGTTTGTATATATGAAGAGAATGAGTGAGGAAATGTTAACAAAGAGGAAATATGTGTCAGAAGTGGAGGGAACAAGGAGACCAAATTGGAGATGGAAGGATGGTAGGGAAAATATTTAGAGTGATTAGGGCCTGGACACACAGGAGGGTGAAAGGTAAGCATGGGATAGAGTGAATTGGAACAATGTAGTATTCTGGGCACGATGTACAGTCATTGGAATGAAGCAAGGCATACGAAGCATCTTGGGTAACCCATAGAAAGGGCTTTAGGGCCTGGATGTGGATAAAGGGCTGTGGTTCTGATGCATTGCACATAACAGCTAGAGAATGGATGTGAGCGGATGTGGTCTTTCTTCATCTGTTCCAGGAGCTATCTTGCTAATGTGGGGAAATGGTGATTAAGTATATTGAAAAAAAAATTGCATAAGTTGTATGGAAGAGTGGTGATTAATAGGTTGGTGGCATACTCAGATTATCAGACCAAGAAGAAACTATGTAGCTTCAGGAGTAGTAGAGGATGTGTGAATCAAGTATTTGCTTTGAAGGATATTTGTGAGAAGTAATTCAATAGAGAGAAGGCTTTATATGTGGAATTTATGGATTTGGAGAAAGCATATAATGATGTTGGTAGAGATGCTTTGTGGAAGTTGTTACGAATGAATGGTGTGGGAGTCAATCCACTAGAAGCAGTGAGAAGTTTCTCGCAAGACAGTAAGGTGTGAGTGCAAGTAAGAAGAGAGTAGGGTAAAAGGGCCAGCAGAAGTGGTGTGTGATACCACCATGGTTGTTTAATCTGTATGTTAATGGGGTGTTGATGGAGGTAACTGCAGTCTTGGAGAGGGGGATGGGTTGGTAGTTGGTTGGGGGTTAGAGTGCCTGGGAGGTGGCAGCTATCAGAAGTTTTGTAGGTGTTTTGAAAAGTTATCCAGTGTTAGTTGTCTGGCACGCTACTCTTTCTACAAATCTTCCTTTAACCTTGTAATACCCCAGTAAGCCCTCTAGAGAACACAATGGCACAACTGTAATTAGCAATGATATCATTAGCAATTGCTACACCCTTCTATAAGTTAATGAAGTGTCAGACAGAGATTTTACTTTCATAATAGTGACCTTAGTTGAGTAGGTGAGACCCATGGACTTAGCCATAGCCACAAGACTGTTGTTAGAACCATGCTTGCAGTATTATGCATCTGATCCAAATTTACTGTAATGTTGATATTTATTTATACTTACGTAGTTTTTTGGGACTTCATTATTTAAACAGTTGTGTGAACATGTAGCTGCCTTTGCTCGGGAAAAACTAGCATAGCACATAAAGGCACGTCTCTGATTTGTTGTTAAACACATTACTGTATACAAAGCTTCTTTTGTTTTGTGATTGAGCTGCTTTCAAGCCACAGAAACACAGACATCAAACCTTTTACTCTTAGTGATAATTTGCTTCTGTGATAAACATCTGTATCTGATACAGTTGGTTACCAGCACCTGAATGAGAATTTGCTGAATAGGTTGAGATTAGAGTAGATTGACTTTTTGTTTTATGGCTTCATTGCTTTTTTTTATAAGATGAGGATTAATGCCCAGATTTCAGCTTTTTCTAAGGTGCTTTGGAACAGAAAGAAGTTTCATACTGATAGAGCTGATTTTTCTTCAGGATAAAAGATTGACAGTGACTGAGGCTCTTGCGCACCCATATCTGGATGAAGGTCGGCTTAGATACCACTCCTGTATGTGTACCTGCTGTGCCTCCACATCCTGTGGAGGACGACAGTACACCCATGATTTTGAGCCAACAGCACCACATGCATTTGATGATACTTGGGAAAATGAGGTTTGTGGAGTATTTCCTTTTTTTTGTTTCACTTTTTTTCTTTCAGAACCTGAATATAGAGCTTATGCATTGTTTTAGATGGTATGCTTGTATATCATTAGATTTATTTATCAAAACCAAATTTTTGATTGATACTATCAGTGACAGTACATGATAATCAGCATGATCACCTCTGTGCTTTTGTCAAGATTGAATCATAATTCTTGGATTGTGAAGTTAATTTGCCACCCACTACTTCATATAATTATGCTATTTCCTTGTATATTTTATTTATTATTTATTTATTTTGCTTTGTCGCTATCTCCTGCGTTTGCGAGGTAGCGCAAGGAAACAGACGAAAGAAATGGCCCAATCCACCCCCATACTCATGTATATACATGCACGTCCGCACACGCAAATATACATACCTATACATCTCAATGTACACATATATATACACAGGCACATACATATATACCCATGCACACAATTCACACTGTCTGCCTTTATTCATTCCCATCGCCACCTCACCACACATGGAATACCATCCCCCTCCCCCCTCATGTGTGCGAGGTAGCGCAAGGAAAGACAACAAAGGCCCCGTTCGTTCATGCTCAGTCTCTAGCTGTCATGCAATAATGCCCGAAACCACAGCTCCCTTTCCACATCCAGGCCCTACAGAACTTTCCGTGGTTTACCCCAGACGCTTCACATGCCCTGATTCAATCCACTGACAGCACGTCAACCCCGGTATACCACATCGATCCAGTTCACTCTATTCCTTGCCCGCCTTTCACCCTCCTGCATGTTCAGGCCCCGATCACTCAAAATCTTTTTCACTCCATCTTTCCACCTCCAATTTGGTCTCCCACTTCTCCTCGTTCCCTCCACCTCTGACACATGTATCCTCTTGGTCAATCTTTCCTCACTCATTCTCTCCATGTGCCCAAACCATTTCAAAACACCCTCTTCTGCTCTCTCAACCACGCTCTTTTTATTTCCACACATCTCTCTTACCCTTACATTACTTACTCGATCAAACCATCTCACACCACATATTGTCCTCAAACATCTCATTTCCAGCACATCCACCCTCCTCCGCACAACTCTATCCATAGCCCACGCCTCACAACCATATAACATTGTATGTATATACATGTGTATGTGGGTGGGTTGTTCCATTCTTTCATCTGTTTCCTTGCGCTACCTCGCTAATGCGGGAGACAGCGACAAAGCAAATAAATAAAAATAATATATATGTACAATTTACATAGGATTAACTCTCCTTAACTAATTTCATTCATTCATGATTGATTTTTATGACACATTCAGTGCTTAGGAAAAAGGTCATGAGGTGATATAAGTCATGCAGTGTTTCTGGTTTTAGTACTGTAATGACTTCTTAACCCTTTTGTATAGTGTTTCTGTTTATACTGTAGTACATTTGTGTGACATCTTAAAAACCTTGTTTATCAAGCTCATATTCTTATTTTTATTTGCAGTTGAGATCAATGTCTCAGGTGAAAGATCGTCTTCACAAGTTCATAATGAGCCACTTAGCACGTGACCGTGTTCCTCTTTGTATCAACCCAATGTCTGCTGCATACAAGAGCTTTGCCAGGTTAGCTTAAGCCTGTGATTAAAGAAATATGAGCAAGAAACGTCTCTCTGTAGTTGCTGTAGTTAGTCCATCTTCTAAAAGAGCTGTCATAGGCAATCAAGATGGAAAATTTATCTGCAAAATTTTCTTCCTCTATTAATAGCATTGAAAATAATATCCAAAAGCAGCTTGCTCAGGTGTACCAATGCCTCATTAATTCAGAATTTGGTCAAGGAGAACCTTTGTAGAACTAACCCACTATTGTCAATCCCCTATCCTCCACCCAGATACCTATATCCATACCCCATCATTTTCAGTCTTGTACCAGCAGTACCCTTATTCCCTTCTGATATCGTTTCCTCTCCAACCTTTCCCTCCCATCCAATCTTATGTTTTTAAAAGTCACCATGTCTGTGACACCTATCTTTTCTGCCATTCCCATGTCCCTTGGCAAGAGGTCTTACTGCTTACCCTAATATCCTTCGGAAGTTTCCAGTACATCAGTTGTATATACCCATTTTCAGAAAAGATGCATGAATTGATTTGTATAAGCATTTGTGACACCTTTACTCCTAGTACTTTACTATTTCTGTTTCATTTTCAGTCATTGGAGGCCTGTATGGGTTCTTTTGTTATCAGTGCTTCTCTCATTTCATAAATATGAAACTATTTGAAAAGAAATGGTCTGTTCACTCTTATTGATATAAGCTGTCATCACTAGATTTGGTCAGCCTTTCCAGCTGTATTTACTCATATGTTTATGTAATTTTTTATCTGTATCAACTTCAGATTGAATCCTGCTCCTCAAAATTTAATTCATATGGCATGGGCGTAAATTTTTTAAGCAAAATCCGCAGACACTTACTCTGAATTTAGCCCAGGTAATCAAAATTGAAAGACTAAATGAAAGGAGAAATAAATAATTAACTCAGAAAGTTTAATCAAATATTTTGGTGCTATCCTGACAGAATGGGATAAAAGAATCCTCTAAGGATGGGTGGGGTTATAGAAATTCCAGAGTAAGCAAGTTCATGATAATTGATTTTTTCAGTTAGGATGTAAATCATGATAGTGCATGATGTGCACTGTTGTTTTAGTTAGAAAGGTAATTTTGGTAACATGAGAATACTGTACTTTTTGCAGGATAAGTATTGAGCGGTGTATTATACTTATGTGCTGCACCTTGGACTGATGACTCTTGTTATGTTGTCATATATGAAAGAGTTTGAAGGGTTGTGAGAAATATAATTTTGTCAGAGTAAGAACTTTTTTATATTTTCCTTTCTCCTATTGATGATTTTTTACTTTTAGCTGTTAACACTGCAACCCTTTGGAGTGAATGCCATGTCTGATTGGGTACAGTACTAGTTATAGGGTTTTAGTGTCTGGGGTCTTTTGCCCATTCAGTTCAGGTGTGAATGGGTAACATTCATCCAACTTGAGAAACTTCAGGCCATGAGTTGCACTGAATTTTTATTTTGAGGACATGGATTTCATCCTTTTCAGGCTCCTGGAGACCCAAGACAGAGTTCATCACCTCACCTACATATTGTAACAGCACATAGCCCACAGTTTACTGTTTCTTTGTGCTTTACAGTACACTGCAGTGACCTGTGCCTTAAGACACGTCTTGCAAAAGGCAGCATAAACTTCATAGTATGGGAAGTCAAACTACTCATTTACCATTATACCAACAACCACAAAGGATCCACGAATTGCAGACCAAGTTAACTTTAGTAGCTTAGTAATTTTGCACATTTTTTTTAAGTAATTACCAGTGAAGTACCCCAATCTCAAGGCAGCAGTTCACCTAGCAGAAGGCAGCAAACATGTCAGCTCCTTAGTTTGATCTGTCTATTAAGACAGCATGTCTCCTGTGAACAAGTACAGGGTGAGTGAGAAAGTCAGTGGGGAAAATGTATGTATCTTTTTGTCCTCTTTTTATTGGCACACTAATGGAGATGTTTATTGTGTCCTTATTGTTCTGCTTGTCAGCTTCATGCACAGACTGTAAGGAAGTTTAAGGAAAGATTTGCAAATTTGTAATTGGAAGATTTCTAATGCATCAGTAAGTTCTTTCTGCACTGTGGTTATACAGGTTCATTGCAGTAACTTGTATAAGCTTCTTGATCTTTAAAAATGCTTTAAGTAGCTTAAGTTTTATGTGTCATACATTTTATAAGCTCTTGTAGCTTTGCAAGCATCAGTGATGTTAATCATAATTCACCAGCACCCCAAAGAGGTTCAGGTTTCATATTCTCTCAAACTTTGGAAATTTCCAAGATATCAGGGCAGGATTTTAAAGTTTGAGAAAAATTTCTTCAGATTCTCATGTTAATGAGGAACAGCTGACTTGTCTTGAAGCTTTGATTACATTCATATGAACAGAATTTGAATTGACGGTCAAGTTGTTTTGAACTCGGCCCTTAGGTAGGCCAAAAGAGAAAGAGACATCTTGTAAGAAGCAGAGGCAGTAGGTGTCATAGTCTTATTCCTCCTGTAGTACAGCCTAGGTAATGTAGTAGAAATTTTGGTGCTCTCTGCTACCAGGCATTGAATAGATATTGTGTTGGAATATTTGAATTGTTGTAAACATTGCTCTTTTGTTAATTTTTGTGCACTTTGGGAAGAAGGCTTGGGCCTTAGACTTTTAGAGAGTGAAGAACTAACAGAATTCATGAAAGGGACCTGCTTTGTAAGTTATCAGACGTAGAATTCTAGTATACACTGCAGAGTCTCACAGCTTCACTACATTTAAGTGAGGCTTACTTAGGTTTAGTTTGCTGCAATGGTGGAACAGAAATATATATTGTGTTGCCTATTTTGCTGCATAGGGGCTTCAGAATGTAAGTCTATATTTTTTCCAACCTAACTGTATTGTAGAAGTTTACAGACTTGACTTTAAAAACATCTTAAAGACATAAAAGTAAGAAAACAGCAGGTTTTAAGAGAATATTGCAGCTTTTATCAAAAATCAGTTTCCTTTATATTCAATAAATGTAAAAATCTGTAAAGCAAATTACACCACATGCCATATCCTTATGTGGTGATAGAAAATTTCATGGTAAAGAATGATTATTTGTGAAGTGCATAGGAAAGATGGTGAATTTGAATGCTAGATACATGAGAGGGAAAAAATCTACTTGGATATGTCTGAACGTCGCAGATGATGTAGGAAAAAAGTGAATATGAAAATTTAAGCATATCACCTTCACTCAATATCAGTAAGAGGGTGAAAGGCGTGCACAGGATAGAGTGAATTGGAATGATGTGAAGCAGCTTGGAGAAACCTTGAAAGGTTTTTGGGGCTCTTTGTGAATAGGAGGCTATGGTTTTGGTACATTGCACATAACAGCTACAGAATGGATGTGAGCGAATGTATTTATTCATTTGTTACTTTGTCGCTGTCTCCCGCATTAGCGAGGTAGCGCAAGGAAGCAGACGAAAGAATGGCCCAACCCACCCACATACTTATGTATATACATACATGTCCACACACGCACATATACATACCTATACATCTCACCGTATACATATGTATACACACACAGATATATACATATATACACATGTACATAATTCATACTGTCTGCCCTTATTCATTCCTGTCACCACCCTGCCACACATGAAGTGACAACCCCCTCCCCCCGATATGTGCGTGAGGTAGCACTAGGAAAAGACAACAAAGGCCACATTCGTTCACACTCAGTCTCTAGCTGTCATGTATAATGCACCAAAACCACAGCTCCCTTTCCACATCCAGGCCCCACAAAACTTTCCATGGTTTACCCCAGATGCTTCACATGCCCTAGTTCAATCCATTGATAGCCCGTCAACCCCAACCCCGGTATACCACATTGTTCCAATTCACTCTATTTCTTGCATGCCTTTCACCCTCCTGCATGTTCAGGCCCCGATCACTCAAAATCTTTTTCACTCCATCTTTCCACCTCCAATTTGGTCTCCCACTTCTCGTTCCCTCCACATCTGACACATATATCCATTTTGTCAATCTTTCCTCACTCATTCTCTCCATGTGACCAAACCATTTCAAAACACCCTCTTCTGCTCTCTCAACCACACTCTTTTTATTACCACACAGCTCTCTTACCCTTTCATTACTTACTCGATGAAACTACCTCACACCACATATTGTCCTCAAACATTACATTTCCAGCAAGAGTTTTGGAGAGAGGGGCAAGTATGCAGTCTGTTTTGGATGAGAGAGCTTGGGAAGTGGGTCAGTTGTTGTTCGCTGATGATACAGTGCTGGTGGCTGATTCGGGTGAGAAACTGCAGAAGCTGGTGACTGAGTTTGGTAAAGTGTGTGAAAGAAGAAAGCTGAGTAAATGTGAATAAGGGACAAGTCAACTGGGAGGTAAGTCTGAATGGAGAAAAACTGGAGGAAGTGAAGTGTTTTAGATATCTGGGAGTGGATTTGGCAGTGGATGGAACCATGAAAGCGGAAGTGAATCATAGGGTGGGGAGGGGGCGAAAGTTCTGGGAGCATTGAAAAATGTGTGGAAGGCAAGAATGTTATCTCGGAGTGCAAAAATGGGTATGTTTGAAGGAATACTGGTTCCAACACACTTGCTGCCTTCATCCTTTCCCGTCACCACCCCACCACACATGAAATGGCAACCCCTTCCCCCATGCGCGCATGAGGTAGCACTAGGAAAAGACAACAAAGGCCACATTCATTCACACTCAGTCTCCAGCTGTCATGTGTAGTGCACCGAAACCACAGCTCCCTTTCCACATCCAGGCTCCACAAAACTTTCCATGGTTTACCCCATTCGCTTCACATGCCCTAGTTCAATCCATTGACAGTACGTTCACCCCAGTATACCACATCATTCCAATTCACTTTATTCCTTGCATGCCTTTCACCCTCCTGTATGTTCAGGCCCTGTTCCTTCAAAATCTTTTTCACTTCATCCTTCCACCTCCAATTTGATTTCTGCTTCTCCTCGTTTCCTCCACCTCTGACACATAATCCTCTTTGCCAATCTTTCCTCACTCATTCTCTCCATGTGACCAAACCACTTCAACACACCCTTTTCTGCATTCTCAACCACACTCTTTTTGTTTCCACACATCTCTCTTACCCCTTCATTACTTACTCGAGCAAACCACCTCACACTACATATTGTCCTCAAATATTTAATTTCCCACACATCCACCCGCCTCTGCACAACCCTATCTATAGCCCATGCCTCGCAACCATATAACATTGTTGGAACCACTATTCCTTCAAACATACCCATTTTTGCTCTCCGAGATAACATTCTCGCCTTCAACACATTCTTCAAAGCTCCCAGAAACTTTGCCCCCTCCCCCACCCTGTGACTCACTTCCGCTTCCATGGTAGGAATAGAGGAAAGTGATTGGTTCCCACTGAATGTTGGTTTGTGGCAGGGGAGCGTGATGTCTCCATGGTTGTTTAATTTGTTTATGGATGGTGGTGGTTTGGGAGGTGATTGCAAGAGTTTTGGAGAGAGGGGCAAGTATGAAATCTGTTGTGGATGAGAGGGCTTGGGAAGTGAGTCAGTTGTTGTTCGCTGATGATACAGCGCTGGTGGCTGATTTGGTTAAGAAACTGCAGAAGCTGGTGACTGAGTTTGGTAAAGTGTGTGAAAGAAGAAAGCTGAGAGTAAATGTGAATAAGAGCAAGGTTTTTTAGGTTCAGTAGGGTTGAGGGACAAGTTAATCGGGAAGCAGAAGTGAGTCACAGGGTGGGGGAGGGAGCGAAGGTTCTGGGAGTGTCGGAGAATGTGTGGAAGGCGAGAATGTTATATTGGAAAGCAAAAATGGGTATGTTTGAAGGAATAGTGGTTCCAACAATGTTATATGGTTGCAAGGCATGGGCTGTAGATAGGGTTGTGCAGAGGAAATGAAATGTTTGAAGACGATATGTGGTGTGAGATGGTTTGATTAAGTAATGAAAGGGTAAGAGAGATGTGTGGAAACAAAAAGAGTGTGATTGAGAGAGCAGAAAAGGGTGTGTTGAATTGGTTTGGTCACATGGAGAGAATGAGTGAGGAAAAATTGACAAAGAGGATGTATGTGTCAGAGGTGGAGGGAATGAGGAGAAGTGGGAGACCAAATTGGAGGTGGAAGGATGGAGTGAAAAGATTTTAGGGGGAACAGGGCCTGAACATACAGGAGGGTGAAAGGTGTGCAAGGAATTGAGTGAATTGGAACAATGTGGTATACTGGGGTCAACGTGCTGTCAAGTGGATTGAACCAGGGCATGTGAAGCATCTGGGGTAAATCATGGAAAGGTCTGTGGGATCTGGATGTGGAATGGGAGCTATGGTTTTGGTGCACTACACATTACAGCTAGAGACTGAGTTTGAATGAATGTGTCCTTTTTTTGTCTGTTTTCCTGGCGCTGCATCGCTGAAGCAGGGGGTAGTGATGCCATTTCCTGTGAGGCAGGGTAGCGTCAGGAATGGATGAAGGCATGCAAGTATGAATATGTACATGTGTATATATGTATATGTCTTTGTATGTGTATTTATATGTGTACTTGTTGATATGTATATGTGTGTACATGGGCATTTATGTATATATATGTGTGTATATGAGTGGTTGGGCCATTCTTTGCCTGTTTCCTGGCACTACCTCACTGACACGAGAAACAGCGATAAGTATGATAATAAAAGAAAAAAAGATGTTTTGGAAGGAGGTGTAATAATGTGCATTGGACGAGCGAACAAATGGGAACATCGGTGAAGGGGCAATGGGGAAGTGATAACAGGTAGTGATAAAGTGAGGAGGAGATGGAATGAGTATTTTGAAGGTTTGTTGAATGTGTTTGATGATAGAGCAGCAGATGTAGGATGTTTTGGTCAGGGTGGTTTGCAAAGTGAGAGAGTCAGGGTGAGTGGTTTGATGAAGAGAGAAGAGGTGGTTAAAGTCTTGAGGAAGATGAAATTTGGCAAGGTGTTAGGTTTCGATGGTTTTGCTGTTGAATTTATTGAGAAAGGGGGTGACTGTGTTGTTGATTGGTTGGTAAAGATGTTCAATGTATGTATGGATCATAATGAAGTGCCTGAGGATTGGCAGAATGCATGTATAGTGCCATTGTACAAAGGCAAAGAGGATAAGTGTGAATGTTCAAACTACAGAGACAAAAGTTTGTTGAGTATTCCTGGAAAATTGTATGGGTGGTTATTGATTGAGAGGGTGAAGGTATGTACAGAGCGTCAGATTGGAAGGAGCTATGTGTTTTGAGAAGTAGTAGAGGAAGTGTGGATCAGGTGTCTGCTTTGAAGAATGTATGTGAGAAATACTTATAAAAATAGATGGATATATATGTGGCATTTATGGATCTGGAGAAGGTATATGATAGAGATGCTTTGTGGAAGGTTTTAAGCTGCTAGAAGCAGAGAAGTTTTTATCAAGGGTTTAAGGTATATGTATGAGTAGGAAGAGAGGAAAGTGATTGGTTCCCAGTGAAGGTTAGGCTGCAGTCAGGGTGTTTGATGTCCCCATGGTTGTTAATTTGTTTATGGATGGGGTGGTTAGGGAGGTAAATGCAACAGTTTTGGAGAGAGGGGCGTGTATGCAGTCTGTTGGGATGAGAGGACCTGGGAAGTGAGTCAGTTGTTGTTTGCCAATGACACAGTACTGGTGGCTGATTTGTGTGAGAAACTGCAGAAGTTAGTGACTGAGTTTGGAAAAGTGTGTAAAAGGAGAAAGTTGAGAGTAAATGTGAATAAGAGCAAGGTTATTCGGTTAAGTAGAAGTGAGTGACAAGTTAATTGGGATGTAAGTGTGAATGGAGAAAAATTATAGGAAGTGAAGTGTTTTACTTATCTGGGAGTGGACTTCGCAGTGAGCGGAACCATGGAAGCAGAGGTGAGTCACAGGGTGGGGGAGGGGTCGAAGGTTCTGGGAGCGATGAAGAATGTGTGGAAGGAGAGAACATTGTCTTGGAGAGCAAAAATAGGTATGTTTGAAGGAATAGTAGTTCCAACAATTTCTTATGATTGCGAGGCATGGGCTATAGATAGGCTTGTATGGAGAAGGGTGGATGTGTTGGAAATGAAACGTTTGAGGACAGTATGTGGTGTGAGGTTGTTTGATCGAGTAAGTAATGAAAGGGTAAGAGAGATGTGTTGAAATAAGAAGAGTGGTTGAGAGAGCAGAAGAGGGTGTGTTGAAATGGTTTGGACATATGGAGAGAATGAGAGAGGAAAGATTGACAAAGAGGATATATGTGTCAGAGGTGAAGGGAACAAGGAGAAGCAGGAGACCAAATTGGAGGTGGAAGGTTGGAGTGAAAAAGATTTTGAGCGATTAAGGCCTTAACATACAGGAGGGTGAGAGGTGTGCAACGAATAGAGTGAATTGGAATGATATATACCGGGGTCAAAGTACTGTCAATGGACTGAACCAGGGTGTGTGAAGCATCTAGGATAGACCATGGAATGGTCTGTGGGGCCTGGATGTGGAAAGGGAGCCATGGTTTTGGTGCATTACACATGACCGCTAGAGACTGAGTGTGAATGAATGTGGCCTTTTTCGCCTGTTCCTGGCACTGCCTCGCTAGAAGGGGGTGGGGGGTGCTGGGATGCTGTTTTGTGTGTGGTGAGGTGGCAATGGGAATGGATGAAGGCAGCAAGTATGGATATGTACATGTGTATGTTTGTAGATGTATGTATACATTGAAATGTATACGTATGTATATGTGTGTGTGTGGGCGTTTATGTATATACATGTGTGGCGATGGGAATGAATAAGGGCAGACAGTATGAATTATGTACATTTGTACATATATGTATATGTCTGTGTATGTATATATATGTATATACATGTGTATGTGGGTGGGTTGGGACATTCTTTCATCTGTTTCCTTGCGCTACCTCACTAACAAGGGAGACAGCAACAAAGCAAAATAAAAAAAAATATTTATATATATATATATATATATATATATATATATATATATATATATATATATATATATATATATATATATTGGGAGCGGGGGGCTGGAAATCCTCCCCTCTCGTTTTTTTTTTAATTTTCCAAAGGAAGGAGCAGAGAAGGGGGCCAGGTGAGGATGTTCCCTCAAAGGCCCAGTCCTCTGTTCTTAACGCTACCTCGCTATCGCGGGAAATGGCAAATAGTATGAAAAAATATATATATATATATATATATATATATATATATATATATATATATATATATATATATATATTATCCATGGGGATAGGGGAGAAAGATTACTTCCCACGTATTCCCTGCGTGTTATAGAAGGCGACTAAAAGGGGAGGGAGTGGGGGGCTGGAAATCCTCCCTTCTCATTTTTAATTTTCCAAAAGAAGGAACAGAGAAAGGGCCAAGTGAGGATATTCCCTGTAAGGCTCAGTCCTCTGTTCTTGACACTACCTTGCTATTGTGGGAAGTGGTGAATATGTATGAAAAAAATATATATGTATTTTTTTTTTTTTTTTTTTTATACTTTGTCGCTGTCTCCCGCGTTTGCGAGGTAGCGCAAGGAAACAGACGAAAGAAATGGCCCAACCCCCCCCATACACATGTATATACATACGTCCACACACGCAAATATACATACCTACACAGCTTTCCATGGTTTACCCCAGACGCTTCACATGCCTTGATTCAATCCACTGACAGCACGTCAACCCCGGTATACCACATCGCTCCAATTCACTCTATTCCTTGCCCTCCTTTCACCCTCCTGCATGTTCAGGCCCCGATCACACAAAATCTTTTTCACTCCATCTTTCCACCTCCAATTTGGTCTCCCTCTTCTCCTTGCTCCCTCCACCTCCGACACATATATCCTCTTGGTCAATCTTTCCTCACTCATCCTCTCCATGTGCCCAAACCACTTCAAAACACCCTCTTCTGCTCTCTCAACCACGCTCTTTTTATTTCCACACATCTCTCTTACCCTTACGTTACTCACTCGATCAAACCACCTCACACCACACATTGTCCTCAAACATCTCATTTCCAGCACATCCATCCTCCTGCGCACAACTCTATCCATAGCCCACGCCTCGCAACCATACAACATTGTTGGAACCACTATTCCTTCAAACATACCCATTTTTGCTTTCCGAGATAATGTTCTCGACTTCCACACATTCTTCAAGGCCCCCAGAATTTTCGCCCCCTCCCCCACCCTATGATCCGCTTCCGCTTCCATGGTTCCATCCGCTGCCAGATCCACTCCCAGATATCTAAAACACTTCACTTCCTCCAGTTTTTCTCCATTCAAACTCACCTCCCAATTGACTTGACCCTCAACCCTACTGTACCTAATAACCTTGCTCTTATTCACATTTACTCTTAACTTTCTTCTTCCACACACTTTACCAAACTCAGTCACCAGCTTCTGCAGTTTCTCACATGAATCAGCCACCAGCGCTGTATCATCAGCGAACAACAACTGACTCACTTCCCAAGCTCTCTCATCCCCAACAGACTTCATACTTGCCCCTCTTTCCAAAACTCTTGCAATATGTATGTGATATTGATAATATTGTAGATGAAAGTAAGTGATATATCTTTACTGGACAAGGAAGTTAACTTGATTTGCATTTACTGAATTGAATAAGAATTATTCAGCAGGGGGTGGGATTTTTATTTTTTTTTTTTTTTTTGCTGCTAAAAGCTGAATTTGAAATCTGTCTTTGGTAACCATTTTAATGGTTGAGACCTCTGTTGTGGAACACCTATGAAAACAGAGTCTGCCTGCATTTGGTTTCACTACAAGTGAAACATCAGCTTTAGCAAGGGTATGTCATTGTCATTGGATGAAAAGGAGTAGAGTCACATCTAGGAGTTGTTCACTCCAAAGGAATTAATAATTTTCCTACTGATTTAAGAGAAGCCTTTAAGCTGCAGGGGCCTTATAAAAGGACATTAGGATCGTATATTGATTAATTCTCTTTGGTTTTGTCAGTTTGCCATAAGACCTGGTGTTACTAGAAACAATGGACAGTTGGATAACTTTACTTACACAGTGCCATGTTTCTTGATGTGCATGGTTGTACAGTGTGATACATATGCTAATTCTTATTAAAAGAGGTAGATGAATGATTTAGAAATGTAGATCTTGTGACTTTTGTTTCTGAAGAAGCTTTCATGTTCATTTTGTGCCCCTTTTGAGAAGTATTTTGTAGGGCATTTTTAACTGAGTTTTTAAAGTGCTTCATTCTTTATTTTGTTAGAGTTAGAGCTACTTATGTTTTACACATTTTGCATTGGTAGCCTAATCGTTTAACAGTGGTGTACGTTTTAGTGTCCTTTTCGTTCTCATTGTAGGAATTTCTTACTGTTAATATTTTTTGTATAAAGACTTAACCTGGGACTGCAGACTCAAAACAGCTTTCTTCTTCAGCCGATGATAATTTTAGAACTTTAAGTAGGATAAGCCTTTCACATTTTTATCAGGTATACACTCTCAATAACTGCTTTAGTGTTTCTAGGGACTGGCCACAGTAGTAAATTTTTTGCTTTCAGATCCTCTAATTGATGTTTTCAGTTCCTTTTATCACTTGTTGCTTGCTTTGTTTTGGTCCTTTTGACCCATTTCGTTTTTGAAGACTGCAAATTCTTTCATACAAATGAAGATATTAATTTTGGTTGTTTTTATATGCAGACTTTTATTGTACTAGTGGAGGTAGACAATCCTGCATGGGGCAAGTGTTTAGAGCCCATCCATTTTTGTAACAATGGGGCTCTTGAAGATGTTTATGATTTTACCATTCAAACTGCCTTGAAAGTGGTTCTTTGAAAATGGTTAAGTTTTTGATTGGCTATACTGTAATAAACTTCTTCTCTTGCTAGAGCTTCATGTTCAAAAGAGAGAGAGAGAGAGAAGGAGAAAAGTAAAAGATGGTGTTTCCATGAAACAGTCAAATGAAAGAAAGAGAAAAAAATAATTGGGATTAGTTGCATACTTTGACATAAGGTAAGTTTGTATGATTACTGGGGAGATAGTTATGCACCCATATTGCCCCCATTCACGTAGTATTTCTTGTATATATACATATACGCTGGAGTTTGTGTGCGTTTTTGACCTTCGATGAAGCAAATTACAGTAAGGTTCTTTGTATGCTTAAGGCAAAAGTTCAAAATATTTAAAGAAAGATATCTTAGCAAGTCTGATTTTATGACTAGCATGAGCAGAACGATTTGATTACAGTTAGGTACAACTCAGCCTGCCAAGTCATTGTCTGTGAATGCTGCCCACTTTAACTTGTGGGGCACTGCTGCCAGGCATATTTTTGTTTTTGTCTCAATCAAGGTTACAAATGGTTAAACATCAGAAGTATTACTAATCTTGGTGGAGTAATAAAGCAACAAAAATGATTATGAAACATGAAGATGCAGATCTTGTACAGCATCCTTGACATCTCTTCTTGTTCTTTTATATATCAGAAAAACCTATGGCTGTTGGGTCTGGAAACAATGCATGGGATGCCACTACAAGTGCTAATGGTCATAAGGCTGTAGAGTCTGGAAACAATGCATGGGATGCCACTGCAAGTGCTAATGGTCACATATTTTACTACCATGGCAAAGGCAGCCATTTTAGATAGTAATCCTTATATGAGGTTAAATGCATCCTCCTAAGAGATCCTTATATGAGGTCAACCATCTCGTAAGGGATAAGGATTGTGTGAGCAAAGGTACATTTTAGGAGAAAACTTCTTGTTCCTTAAGGTTTTTCTCCTGAAAGTTTGTAGCTCCAAGGAAAGGAAACAAGTGACCATGGATTTTTTTTTCTTTTTTACTCCAAGTAGATGTTTAGATTGTTAGTAATTCAGTTATAGGAAGACATTCTTCTCTATATTTCTCCTTCATTTAGGAATTTAGAATTCCAGATATTCCATGGTGTATTGTGTGTTTTCTTAGCCCATCGTGCAGTCAATAGTAGTAGGAAGTATACTTTTGCCTTATCTGTCCCTTTGAAATTGATTTCTCTGTAGTCTTTCGTTCTGATCTAATGAGGAAGTAGCAGCACTTGGGCCTTATTTAGAAATTTTTTAAGAAAACACCACCACATGTTTTTAGGGTTTCAGAATATATACTGGAGAATTATTTTTCTGATTTTGAATTAGTAGTTATTTGTTGACTATGAATGGAAACAATCTTGGTGAGGAGTTTTTTTCTTGTAATGGCATTTTTAGGCTTCTCTTCAAATGATGGTTGGTTGTATTTGTAAAGTTTCCCCCATGTAGACTTCACTACTACCTGCTGTGTGATTTAGTTAATTTGCAACCTTAGACAAGAACAGTTTAAGCCATTCACTTAGTATCTAAAGGCAATTTGACTTCTTGTTTTTTTGGGTTTTGTGCTGCCCATTTTAAGACACGTCTTAATTCACAGGTCTTTGTGGTTTGAAAGTTCAAGCAGAAAAAAAAATCTTCAAACTACTACCGCTGCCTTTCTTTTTGTCAGAGTAATAAGTTATGCAGTATTAAGCTTCACCCAGCCTTACAGACATTGTTATATCCCATTTCTCTTTTCTTGTATGGTGTTTGATGAATTATGGTGGTGCCCAATAGTCTACCAAGACAGGCTACCTAGACTATTTCCTTTGGCAAGATCAAAAGTAAACAGTTCAGGCAATTTGAGAAATGTAAAGAAGCATGTGAGTGACCCCTCTTCTTCCTTGCCACATGCCCTTTACCTGTAGCAGTAGCCAGCACACGAACCAGTGAGCAGTCATTGCTTGTCCACCAACCCCAGCACGATAGTGGAGAGGATTCACTTTTCTAAAAAGTTTGTGAACATTCTGCAAGGATAATATGTATTTTCTTTGAATTATGGGATCAGCATAGCCTTTTGTCCTAATTATTGGACTGGCCTGCCTGCCTGTTGGTATGAATTGTGGAGTGTTTGAGAATTTTAAAAAGAATCATCATGCACTGGAATCACTCATAGCTTTGAATGAATCTGCTGCTTTGTTTCAGAGTGTAAACGATCCAGCATGATTGAACAACAGGCCCACCCCCAAGTCAACAGGGCTGTGGTCAGCTCCAGCAAGACCCTTCTTGTCAGGGTCATCACAAAAACCCTCTTATCCCTTCCTCTAGTGGGGATGAAGTGTTTAGAATTCTTGAAAATCTTCCAACAATAAGTGGATCTTCCAGATAATAGCTTACAGATGTATATTGTAAGTACTGCTCCTCTGTTCATTATAGATCCAAATAATTTATTGCTTTGTGTTTTTATTCCATTGGGCAAAATTTATTTGTGAATTGATCCTTTATTAATGTATTTGTATTAAATTTTTTGGAAGCAGCAACGTTTGGAATACAGTATCACTAGTTTGGCTATACAGATAATGATTATTGAGAATCCGTATGGATAATTGGCTTGTAGGCTGATTTTGCCATCTTTCCAAGGAGGATGAATTGATTTAGCTGGATTCATATGCTATCTTCCCTGTAGCTTTGGGTTAGCTTATTTGGCCACTTCCCTTTAAGGATAAACCAAGGGATCCTGTAGGTAGTATCGTCTTCCCCTTAGGGTTGGAATGACTTATTACTGTGGTCCTTTTGGAGATGGACCAAAGTCTTTTGGCTGACTCTGTTGTTTTCTCTTTAGGGATAGGTCAGTAATGAATTGGTGAGACTCTTCCTTTGATCTTTAAAGGGCATGATTTTGTTCTGTGATACTGGAATTCTTCAGTCCCCAGTTATGATTATTTGCTTTTTATCATCCAGTGTTAGTCTAGGTTATGAACTTTATTGTGAATTTGAACATGCAATTGTACTTGACAAAGTAATGTTATTGCCATTGTTACAGTAAAATTTGAGATAAGGGCCCAGCTATGATTAAATTCAAGTAAGTCAGTTTTGTGTGGAAACCATAATTTCATCATTTGGGTGAAAGAGTGTTGAAGGACACATGTCTGGCTGCCTAGTCCAGTTAAGGGAGCTGAAACCCAAACAAAAAGTTCAACTACCCAGTAATTGTATCCATCATTCCTATGTTTGTGCATTGTAGCCCATCTAGTAATGGTTCGAAAAACCATTTATCTGTCAATATTTACAGTTTGAATTTTGAAAATCTTTTTGTTTTATTACTTCGCAAATAGGTTAGAAAATGCCTATGTTTATTTGTTCCGCTGTTTATTTACAGTGCTGATATCAATCTGTGGCTGAAATTAAAAGCAATGAATTTCTGTTTTTTGAGTGAGTGCTTCTGCAACAGTACTTCATATGATATGATCAGTTTTCATTGGACTGAAGTTAAATACATTTCATAATATCACGAGGAAACTGAGTTAGATCATTTTTTTCCTTATATATGGCAGCTTGCCTTTCCCACCATGTTGAAGTAGCTTCTGGAATATACAGCTAAACCTTCAAGGAAAACTCCTCGCTTAGCTCCTTCTGCACCTGCCACTAGATTATGGAAATTCAGGAGGGAAGGAGTTACAGGCCCAAGTTCTTGCCCATTTTAGTTCTATCCCTAGAAATATTATCAAAACTGAATTGTAATGGAAATGTCAAAGCTGCCGTGTACTTTGCTATGGCACAGTACTTTGTGGTGGATACAAAATTCATGAAGTGTTGTAGCATTAGTGGCAGACAATATTTCTTACTCATTAATCTGAGCATAAGTAAGGTACTGCAGATTTAATTCAACATAAGGATATAATCCTAGGATCCCTTACAAGGTTCCTTCAGCTTTAGATCTTATACAATCAGTAATAGGAAAAAGTTGGACTCCTTTGGAGTGAGAAGTTCCTGGACAAGATTGTGCTTCTTTTTCATTGATGATTGCCCAAAGTGACTTTTCACTTGTGGCATAAGCACATGCAGAGGAAATCTGGTAACATCCACTGATTAGTGTACGCAAGTGAACTATTACCTGTAAACTTAACCAAAGCAGTGAATAGCAACTAAGGGTACTACTTGAGAGAACATGATCAATGTATATTTTATTTGGAAACCTGACCCTTTAAAGGAGCAAGGGTAACCATGGTTTTGCTGAAAAGCACAGAACAATCATCACTTTTTTCCCATTATATTGTAGAGATGTGGAGGCTGCAGTTGGAAATAGAAAAATAAGAAATGAAATTATCCTTAATCTCAGGTTCATTTCAGTTTAATATGTCTGCTGATACTGCTATTGTATTTGGAAACTGTGTTAAAATCTGGGACGTGTGAATACGATTTGTGTGTCACAGACAGAGAGTTTTAGTCATGTTGCCTTGTCTCTTAACCTTGTATATGTGTACCATTTCTTTACTCTCATGTTTCTATACACATACGCACACCCCAGCCTAAGCCAAGTACCCATTTATCAACCTTGAGGGGAGGATGAACACCTGGGTTGGGTGTAGGTCAACAGCCACACATGGTTATTTATGGTTAGTAATGCTAATCACTACCCATTAACATTCTTTGTAAAACATCTTTTTTAGAAGGTTATAACATTAATGGATACAATGAAATATGCAAACCACCACCTTGTAACAATTGGACTTATTGAAAATAACTGATCTGCGATTATGTTAGTTTTCCTGAAATATGAATAGGAAAGGGAATTCCCATGATATAGAACCAAGGCTGAATGTGATGGGTAGTCCATGGACAGAGAACTCTTTAGAGTGTTGTTTAGGGAAGACTGAGGTAACAATACAGCCTAAGAGAACTCATTCCATTTACCTTTAGATGTGAATTGACATGCCATATCTCATAGGGGGTTAACTGTTAGATTAAGCACACCAACACACACACACACACACACACATGTATATATATATATATATATATATATATATATATATATATATATATATATATATATATATATATATATATATTTTATCCCTGGGGATAGGGGATTAAGAATACTTCCCACGTATTCCCTGCGTGTCGTAGAAGGCGACTAAAAGGGGAGGGAGCGGGGGGCTGGAAATCCTCCCCTCTCGTTTTTTTTTTAATTTTCCAAAAGAAGGAACAGAGGGGGCCAGGTGAGGATATTCCGAAAAAGGCCCAGTCCTCTGTTCTTAACGCTACCTCGCTAATGCGGGAAATGGCGAATAGTTTGAAAAAGAAAAAAAAAAAAAAAAATATATATATATATATGTGTGTGTGTGTGTGTGCTGGCTTCTCCAAATTAATCTCACACACATTTTACCAATTGAAGAATAGCAAGCACCTGTAAACTTTGTAGCGAATGCTCACTCTTAGTTTTGAACGCTGTTCAGATTTTTTTCTTTTAAAGAAAATTATATCTCCCCCTCTGCAGTCCGTCCTGCAAGAATGAGATATATGCTCTAAGAATATTAGGTTCAGAACTTTCAGTTATAGTGCTACCTTATATTCACCCCTTACTAACCACTTAAGGTTGCAGCAGCTCACTTAATTTATGCCTGCCCTTGGCCAGTCATCGACCTCCACCGCAATTATGTCATTGATCTCACTTCCAGCCCATTAGAGCTTTCATTTCACAAAGATCATGCAGTGTCAGAAGTGCTGCTATTAGTGTAATGAGTAAAGGCTTTTGATAAAACCTGTTTCAAAAAGAGTGAGTTGACAAGATTCTCTCCTTGGCTTTGTCCAAGGGCCTATTTCTCCAAGCCTCTTATCTCCAAAGAGCAATCACTGTTTTGGTAGATGCCCTCTGAAAATCTGAGATTATGTCAACAAAAATGTTAGTAAGGAAGGAGGCTTTCAGTTGGTTCCCCTCCTTAGGAGTAGCACCCCAAATGGGTCTCTGTCACCAAAACCAATACAAGACTTTTGCTATGTTACTTCAGTTGTCGACATTGGACAGTTGCAGCAGTTTGTCTGTTTGGAATTACTGGAACATGTACCCATTTTGTACCCAGTTTATCTTCTGATAAATCTTTTCAGAGTAGCTGGTTTTAGGGGTTTAGTAGTGTGGGTAGTCCCCAGGTGGGACAATGGTCTCCTTTAGCTATGCCATCTCCGTGGTTGATAACTTATATTCTTGTAGACCACCACAGGTTTTTTTTTTTGTAAGACCCTGACCTCAAAGTCCTAGATTATGTGATTTACACAATAGATTTTCTGAAACACTTTTACAGATGGAGGATTGGAGAATGCCTTACAGATGATATTCACACATCTAACAATACCAAATTGGTGTGGATATACTTTCAGTCATTCCCTGGGGAATTTTTTGTCCTGCACTGGAGTGAAGCCTTATGTTTAGACATGAAGAAGGCTAGTAACACCCTTAACTTTCATAAGAATGGCCATAAAGAACCCCTTTTTCAGGGTTTTAGCATTGACCCTTTAGCTGCTTGGCTTGATAGCAGTCTATGTAGTTTTTTCTCATTAGTTGTGTGGCTCGACTTTTGTCAGTAACTCATGAAAAAGCTGCACACTCATTTCCTGCCCATAAAGGCTAGCAATTCTTGAGGTTCATGTACAGTCAGGACATGCTGTTACTAGCTTGAACAAAGACTTCAATATCTCCTCCTCTTTAAGAGTTAGTGAAAAAGATTCTCTCCTTGGCTATGTCTGCAGGCCTTTTTCTCAGAGCCTATTATCTTTGGGAGTGACTGGTGTCTGAGTAGTTGCCCTGTCAAGGTTGGATATCAGCAAAAATGTTGGTGTGGAAGAAGGGTTTGAGTTAGATCATTTCCTTAGGAATAGCATCCCTAATGAGACTCTATCCCTAGAAGTAGTATGTTAACACTGACGTGTTTCTCCAGTTATAGACTTTGGGTGTTTGCAACAGATGCTTTGTCATTGGATTGGAATTATTAGAATGGATTTATCTTTTAACCCAGTTCATCTTATTAGGAAAGATGTCAGATTAACTGGTTTGGGGGTTTAGTAATGCTGATAACCCCCAGGTGGGACAAATAGTCTTAGTGCCAAAAGACTCCTTCAGCTATGTCATGGTTCTCTGTAAATGCTGCAGGTTCATCTAGACGACTTCAACTTCTTTTGCAGGATGCTAGTCTCAGATTCCTAAATTCTGGGAAATACATGCATGGATTTTCTTAATACTTTTACTGACAGAGATTTGGGGAATGCCTACTAGAGGACCTTTTGAATAACATTAGCTCTACTCAAAGACAGTACATGTTGTTCTGGAAAACCTTTTGAGTCTTTCTATAAGGAATCTTAAATCTTAGACAAAAGAAAATCCTTTTGTTTAGAATTCTTTTTCTGTTATGATGATGAGAGAAAGTTTAGTAATACATTGCCACTTATAAGAGTGCCATAAGAGTGCCCAATTTCAGGGTTTTGGCATTAATCCTTTAGCTGCATTGCTCAGTGGCAGTAGAGCCATTTTTTTCCCGTTAGATTTGTGCTTCGAATTTTATCATTTAAAAAACATGCCACTTTACAGGAATGCATCAGAATTTTTATTAGATATTAATCTATTGAATTTACAGTACGTTCCCCTATAACATGAAAGTATTCTGTCGGTGATATTTTAAGTACAGTATGCTTTTTGGATACTGTATTCCTTTTCTGAAGGTCTGTTGTCATATGTTTGTACTACTGATGATCAGTCATGATATTTTTCACATTTTGATTGGAAAAGTAATGTTTTTACCATTCAGTATTGATTCAGAGAATTGTAGTGTCATATGTGGAAACTGTGTTTCTGATAAACAGAAAGTAGTGAAGACATCAAAATAAGAATTTCCATTTTTTATTAGAGAAATGACATCTTAGAGAAATGACATCACTAGGGAACAGCCTGAGACATCAAGATATGTAACAAAAGGGTTAATTTTACCTCCATCGTATGTAAATTCATAGCCATAGGCTTTAAGGGGAAGGTCAGTGAATTCCACACACTTTCCAGACAAGAGTTTATTAAGACAATATTTTATGGGTTAAGATAAAGTTATATAAAGATTTTTTTTTAAGGCTGAAACTGTCAGATTTAGAATTAGCTTTTCTATCATCCACTCTTGGAAGAGAAGAGACATGTGATGGACTCCTATGGACCAATAACTTCTTCACTCAGACTGTAGTTTTCATCCTCCAATGATGATGTTATGACCTTGCTGAAAGCGTCTCATCATTCCTGGTGCATCCATATACAGATGAAATATAGATGCACTTCTTTTCCAGAAGAAGGAACAGAGAAGGGGGCGAAGTGAGGATATTCCCTCAAAGGCTCTTTCCTCCATTCTTAATGCTACCTCGCTAATGCGGGAAATAGGAAATATGTATGAAGAAAAGAAAAAAAAAATTGGCAGCTGATGGAACCATGGAAGCAGAAGTGAGTCACAGGGTTGGGAAGGGGGCAAAAGTTCTGGGAGCATTGAGAAATGTGTGGAAGGCAAGAACATTATCTCGGAAAGCAAAAATGGGTATGTTTGAAGGAATAATGGTTCTAACAATGTTATATGGTTGTGAAGCGTGGGCTATAGATAGAGTTGTGCGAAGGAGGGTGGATGTTTTGGAAATGAGATGTTTATGGGAAATATGTGGTGTGAGGTGGTTTGATTAAGTAATGAAAGGGTAAGAGAGATGTGTGGTAATAAAAAGAGTGTGGTTGATTGAGCAGAAGAAAGGTGTTTTGAAATGGTTTGGTCACATGGAGAGAATGAGTGAGGAAAGATTGACAAGGAGGATATATGTGTCAGAGGTGGAGGGAATGAGAAGTGGGAGACCAAATTGGAGGTGGAAAGATGGAGTGAAAAAGATTCTGAGTGATCGGGGCCTGAACATGCAGGAAGGTGAAAGGCATGCAAGGAATAGAGTGAATTGGAATGATGTAGTATACTTGGGTCAATGTGCTGTCAGTGGATTGAACCAGGGCATGCGAAGTGTCTGGGGTAAACCATGGAAGGTTTTGTGGGCCCTGGATGTGGAAAGGGAGCTGTGGTTTCTGTGCATTATACATGACAGCTAGAGACTGAGTGTGAACAAATGTGGCTTTTGTTGTCTTTTCCTAGCGCTACCTTGCGCACATACTGGGGGAGGGGGTTGTCATTTCATGTGTGGTGGGGTGGCGATGGGAATGAATAAGGATAGACAGTATGAATTATGTTCATGTGTATATATGTATATGTCTGTGTGTGTATATATATGTATACGTTGAGATGTATAGGTATGTATATGTGCATGTGTGGACATGTATGTGGGTGGGTTGGGCCATTCTTTCGTCTGTTTCCTTGTGCTACCTTGCTAACACGGGAGACAGCGACAAAGTATAATAAAATATATATATATATATATATATATATATTTTTTTTTTTTTTTTTTTTTTTTTATACTTTGTCGCTGTCTCCCGCGTTTGCGAGGTAGCGCAAGGAAACAGACGAAAGAAATGGCCCCCCCCCCCCATACACATGTACATACACACGTCCACACACGCAAATATACATACCTACACAGCTTTCCATGGTTTACCCCAGACGCTTCACATGCCTTGCTTCAATCCACTGACAGCACGTCAACCCCTGTATACCACATGACTCCAATTCACTCTATTTCTTGCCCTCCTTTCACCCTCCTGCATGTTCAGGCCCCGATCACACAAAATCTTTTTCACTCCATCTTTCCACCTCCAATTTGGTCTCCCTCTTCTCCTCGTTCCCTCCACCTCCGACACATATATCCTCTTGGTCAATCTCTCCTCACTCATTCTCTCCATGTGCCCAAACCATTTCAAAACACCCTCTTCTGCTCTCTCAACCACGCTCTTTTTATTTCCACACATCTCTCTTACCCTTACGTTACTTACTCGCTCAAACCACCTCACACCACACATTGTCCTCAAACATCTCATTTCCAGCACATCCATCCTCCTGCGCACATCTCTATCCATAGCCCACGCCTCGCAACCATACAGCATTGTTGGTACCACTATTCCCTCAAACATACCCATTTTTGCTTTCCGAGATAATGTTCTCGACTTCCACACATTTTTCAAGGCTCCCAAAATTTTCGCCCCCTCCCCCACCCTATGATCCACTTCCGCTTCCATGGTTCCATCCGCTGACAGATCCACTCCCAGATATCTAAAACACTTCACTTCCTCCAGTTTTTCTCCATTCAAACTCACCTCCCAATTGACTTGACCCTCACCCCTACTGTACCTAATAACCTTGCTCTTATTCACATTTACTCTCAACTTTCTTCTTCCACACACTTTACCAAACTCAGTCACCAGCTTCTGCAGTTTCTCACATGAATCAGCCACCAGCGCTGTATCATCAGCGAACAACAATTGACTCACTTCCCAAGCTCTCTCATCCCCAACAGACTTCATACTTGCCCCTCTTTCCAGGACTCTTGCATTTACCTCCTTTACAACCCCATCCATAAACAAATTAAACAACCATGGAGACATCACACACCCCTGCCGCAAACCTACATTCACTGAGAACCAATCACTTTCCTCTCTTCCTACACGTACACATGCCTTACATCCTCGATAAAAACTTTTCACTGCTTCTAACAACTTGCCTCCCACACCATATATTCTTAATACCTTCCACAGAGCATCTCTATCAACTCTATCATATGCCTTCTCCAGATCCATAAATGCTACATACAAATCCCTTTGCTTTTCTAAGTATTTCTCACATACATTCTTCAAAGCAAACACCTGATCCACACATCCTCTACCACTTCTGAAACCGCACTGCTCTTCCCCAATCTGATGCTCTGTACATGCCTTCACCCTCTCAATCAATACCCTCCCATATAATTTACCAGGAATACTCAACAAACTTATACCTCTGTAATTTGAGCACTCACTCTTATCCCCTTTGCCTTTGTACAATGGCACTATGCACGCATTCCGCCAATCCTCAGGCACCTCACCATGAGTCATACATACATTAAATAACCTTACCAACCAGTCAACAATACAGTCACCCCCTTTCTTAATAAATTCCACTGCAATACCATCCAAACCTGCTGCCTTGCCGGCTTTCATCTTCCGCAAAGCTTTTACTACCTCTTCTCTGTTTACCAAATCATTTTCCCTAACCCTCTCACTTTGCACACCACCTCGACCAAAACACCCTATATCTGCCACTCTGTCATCAGACACATTCAACAAACCTTCAAAATACTCATTCCATCTCCTTCTCACATCACCGCTACTTGTTATCACCTCCCCATTTACGCCCTTCACTGAAGTTCCCATTTGCTCCCTTGTCTTACGCACCCTATTTACCTCCTTCCAGAACATCTTTTTATTCTCCCTAAAATTTACTGATAGTCTCTCACCCCAACTCTCATTTGCCCTTTTTTTCACCTCTTGCACCTTTCTCTTGACCTCCTGTCTCTTTCTTTTATACTTCTCCCACTCAATTGCATTTTTTCCCTGCAAAAATCGTCCAAATGCCTCTCTCTTCTCTTTCACTAATACTCTTACTTCTTCATCCCACCACACACTACCCTTTCTAAACAGCCCACCTCCCACTCTTCTCATGCCACAAGCATCTTTTGCGCAATCCATCACTGATTCCCTAAATACATCCCATTCCTCCCCGACTCCCCTTACTTCCATTGTTCTCACCTTTTTCCATTCTGTACACAGTCTCTCCTGGTACTTCCCCACACAGGTCTCCTTCCCAAGCTCACTTACTCTCACCACCTTCTTCACCCCAACATTCACTCCTCTTTTCTGAAAACCCATACTAATCTTCACCTTAGCCTCCACAAGATAATGATCAGACATCCCTCCAGTTGCACCTCTCAGCACATTAACATCCAAAAGTCTCTCTTTCGTACGCCTGTCAATTAACACGTAATCCAATAACGCTCTCTGGCCATCTCTCCTACTTACATAAGTATACTTATGTATATCTCGCTTTTTAAACCAGGTATTCCCAATCATCAGTCCTTTTTCAGCACATAAATCTACAAGCTCTTCACCATTTCCATTTACAACACTGAACACCCCATGCATACCAATTATTCCCTCAACTGCCACATTACTCACCTTTGCATTCAAATCACCCATCACTATAACCCGGTCTCGTGCATCAAAACCGCTAACACACTCATTTAGCTGCTCCCAAAACACTTGCCTCTCATGATCTTTCTTCTCATGCCCAGGTGCATATGCACCAATAATCACCCACCTCTCTCCATCAACTTTCAATTTTACCCATATTAATCGAGAATTTACTTTCTTACATTCTATCACATACTCCCACAACTCCTGTTTCAGGAGTATTGCTACTCCTTCCCTTGCTCTTGTCCTCTCACTAACCCCTGACTTCACTCCCCAGACATTTCCAAACCACTCTTCCCCTTTACCCTTGAGCTTCGTTTCACTCAGAGCCAAAACATCCAGGTTCCTTTCCTCAAACATACTACCTATCTCTCCTTTTTTCACATCTTGGTTACATCCACACACATTTAGGCACCCCACTCTGAGCCTTCGAGGAGGATGATCACTCCCCGCGTGACTCCTTCTTCTGTTTCCCATTTTAGAAAGTTAATACAAGGAGGGGAGGATTTCCGGCCCCCCGCTCCCGTCCCCTCTAGTCGCTTTCTACGACACGCGAGAAATACGTGGGAAGTATTCTTTCACCCCTATCCCCAGGGATAATATACATATATATATATACATATACACACACACACACACACACACACACATATGCACATACACACACACACACACACATACATATATATACATATGAAAAATGTAAGAACAATTTAGAAACAAACTTTTAGCTTGAAATGAATGAAAAAAAAAAAAAATGAATGAATGTCACATAATGGTTCAACCTCTGGCTATGGAAAAGGAAATGTACAATTTATTCACACAAACGTCAATAGCAGTTCTCATCAATTTCACCACTGTGTCAGTAAGCTTCAATGTCTAAGCTACATTTTTCTCCAACTTCACTATTTTCTTGTCAAAAACACCATGCATGAAAACTATCACTCCATTAACACAACCATAAACATTTACTTCCCCTTTAAAAGTTCTGGGGAAGTCTGTCTCGATACACTGCGGCGAGGCGACGCGACGCTGACACAATCACTGTCACAATATCACTTCTGCCTCCTCAAGTCAATCTCTCAGCCACAGTGCAGGCCTTCATCTTGTTCCATTGCTGCTGTGGATGTTACCATTTGATGCGTATGAAACCCAACGCTCGGAGGGGAAATTGCCTCCTGTCTCTTTGCAGGGAACCCTGACTATCCAAGAACTACTTTGTTTTGAGAAGCCCATCAAGGTAGTGAAGAGTTTACTCATGATGGATTCAGCAAACCTCCGTCTCATGGCATGTGACCCACGGGGTTCTCATGTAATTGATGCCTTCACCTCAGGCCCTTTTGTTGGGTCCAAATCCCAAGATAAACTGATATGGAGATATCAGGGAATGTATTCTTCACTTGCATGCTCCAAACATGGCTCACGGAGTTTGGAAGCATTATGGAAAGTGGCAGGTATCAAGCTGAGAACACGGATGTGTAGTGAACTACTTGGGGATGAGCTTAAATTGAAGGGGAGTCCATTTGGTATCATCATTTTTACCAATTTCAAAGTGGACCTATTCAAAAGAGGAAACAGATCTGATTGGGAGCAACTGATAGACAAAACAGATAAGAAGAGGAAAATGTTTGATGACTTATTAAAGGAAGATGGTGAAGGTTGTGGAAGGACGTGGACGAGGTGCTGGGTGGAGAGCGCGCTGGAGGACGGGTTCGGCAAATGAGGAAGAAGACCGATTTCGACGATATATATATATATATATATATATATATATATATATATATATATATATATATATATATATATATAATCCCTGGGGATAGGGGATTAAGAATACTTCCCACGTATTCCCTGCGTGTCGTAGAAGGCGACTAAAAGGGGAGGGAGCGGGGGGCTGGAAATCCTCCCCTCTCGTTTTTTTTTTTAATTTTCCAAAAGAAGGAACATAGGGGGCCAGGTGAGGATATTCCAAAAAAGGCCCAGTCCTCTGTTCTTAACGCTACCTCGCTAACGCGGGAAATGGCGAATAGTTTGAAAAAAATATATATATATATATATATATATATATATATATATATATATATATATATATATATATATATATATATATATATTGGAAAGGCTCACAGTTTTGCGCGTGATCAAGTGTATTTCTATGAGTCCACTGGGAAAATGAAACATAATAAGTTCCCAAGTGCACTTTCGTGTAATAATCACATCATCAGGGGAGACACAAAAGAGAAATATAACAGTCAGTTGATATACAACGAAGTGACGTAGCTAGGACGCCATTTGGTAAATGTGATTTTCCAAGACAGACAACGAACGTATCATAAACTTATCATTTTACAAATTTTATCACTAATAAAGTTATCTAATTTGAACATACAGGAGGGTGAAAGGCATTCAAGGAATAGAGTGAATTGGATATACCGGGGTCGACGTGCTGGGGCATGTGAAGTATCTGGAGTAAACCATGGAAAGTTTTGTGGGGCCTGGATGTGGAAAGGGAGCTGTGGTTTTGGTGCATTACACGTGACAGCTAGAGACTTAGTGTGAATGAATGTGGCCTTTGTTGTCATTTCATGTGTGGTGGGGTGGCGGCAGGAATTGATGAAGGCAGCATGTATGAATATGTATATATATATATATGTATGTATATGTCTGAGTATGTATATGTATGTATACGTTGAAATGTATATGTGCGTGTGTGGGCGTTTATGTATATACATGTGTATGTAGGTGGGTTGGGCAGTTTCTTTCGTCCGTTCCCTTGCACCACCTCACTAACATGGGAGACATCGTCAGAGTATGATAAAATGAATATTAATATATGTGTGTATTTTGGGGAGGAGCAGTGTGGTTTCAGAAGTGGTAGAGGATGTGTGGATCAGGTGTTTGCTTTGAAGTATGTATGTGAGAAATACTTAGAAAAGCAGATGGATTTGTATGTAGCATTTATGGATCTGGAGAAGGCATATGATAGAGTTAATAGAGATGCTCTGTGGAAGGTATTAAGAGTATATGGTGTAGGAGGTAAGTTGCTAGAAGCAGTGAAAAGCTTTTATTGAGGATGTAAGGCATGTGCATGAGGAGGAGGAGTGGAAAGTGATTGGTTCCCTGTGAATGTTGGTTTGCGGCAGGGGTGCGTGATGTCTCCATGGTTGTTTAATTTGTTTATGGATGTGGTTGTTAGGGAGGTGAGTTTTGCAAGAGTTTTGGAGAGAGGGGCAAGTATGCAGTCTGTTGTGGATGAGAGGGCTTGAGAAGTGAGTCAGCTGTTGTTTGCTTATGATACAGCGCTGGTGGCTCATTCGGGTGAGAAACTGCAGAAGTTGGTGACTGAGTTTGGTAAAGTGTGTGAAAGAAGAAAGCTGAGAGTAAATGTGAATAAGAGCAAGGTTACTAGGTACAGTAGGGTTGAGGGACAAGTAAATTGGGAGGTACGTTTGAGTGGAGAAAAACTGGAGGAAGTGAAGTTTTTTAGGTATCTGGGAGTGGATTGAACAGCGGATGGAAACATGGAAGTAGAAGTGAGTCACAGGGTGGGGGAGGGGGTGAAGGTTCTGGGAGTGTTGAAGAATGTGTGGAAGGTGAGAACATTATCTCGGAAAGCAAAAATGGGTATGTTTGAAGGAATAGTGGTTCCAACCATGTTATATGGTTGCGAGGTGTGGGGTATGGATAGGGTTGTTTGGAGGAGGGTGGATGTGTTGGAAATGAGATGTTTGACGACAATATGTGGTGTGAGGTGGTTTGATGGAGTAAGTTTGCCCTCACCTGATGCACACATTGTCCCTCTCCAATGTGATGCTCAGCAATCTTATACCACAGTAATTTGAACAGCATTTTTGTGCCCCTTCCCTATGTACATAGGCATTATACAAGCATTCCACCAATCCTTAGGCACATCACCTTGAGACTTACATGAAAAATTGTAACTAACCAGTCAAGAATGCTTACCTCCTTTCATACTCAAGGCTTCTACCACCTTTTTCTCTTTTTCAAACCACTTGCCATCTCTCTCTCTCTCTCTCTCTCTCTCTCCAATGCAAACACCCTGTCATCTAACACATTCAGCAGTCCCTCAAAGAACCCACTCCATTTCCTCTTCACCTCTTCTTTGCCTATCACTTTCCCACCTGTTTTCTTCACTGATGCTTCCATTTGTTTTCTTGTTTTATCTGACACTATTCACCTCGTTTTATAAGACAATTCACCTCTTTCCAAAATATGTTTTATTCTCCCTAGAGTTTTCCAGTTTTTTAGCTGCAACACCTTCTTAACCTTGTGTCACTTCCTGTTGTGCGTCTTCCAGTCACTCCCCTCCTTTCGTATAGGTAGTGCCCATACAATTCTTTTTTTTCACTAACAACTTCACTTCCTCATCCAACCACTCACTAATCTTTCTCATCTGTCCACGTCACACCATCTGCATCCCTGATACTTCTCTTTGACCTGGAAGCACTGCTTCCCTGAATATCTCCCATTCCTCATTTACTCCCTAGTTTTGTTTACTCTTGCTTGTTACCATTCTTCACCCAATCTCTCCTAGTTTCACTTCCCACAAGGCTCTTTTTGAAGCTCACTCACTTTCACCACCTTTTTCTCCCCCATATCATTTCTTTTCCTAAAGCAACTATAGATTTTCACATATTCCTTCACCAAATAGTGATCAGTCATCTACCAGCTGCCTCTCCCAACACATTTACATTCAAGTGCTTCTTGTGGCACACCTGTCAGGTCATACATAATCCAGTAAAGGCTGCCCACCATCACCATCACTCACTTGCATGATATTTGTAAGTTTTGACACACTGGTGTAACCAACTTAGATTTTGTATAAATGTATTGACAGTATTTATTCCATTTTCTTTTTACTGAAACAATATATGTAACATGATCTAAATTATTGGAAAATTATGGAGATTGAGAATATCTAAGACCAATGTGCTGATAGCTTTTCTAAATTTACATACATATATTATGTTCCATGACTTATTGTCAAATTTACCCCTTTCTCCAAAGATTCTTCAAACTAAACGAGCAGTGATCTTTCGTGATGTACTACACTTAATACTTTGAGCTGTAGAGGAAATTATGGTTATGTCTTTTCTGACCTTTACTGAGACCTGTTAAAGATTCGCATGAACTTTTTCTCACGGATGTGTTTTATGTACTGAATGATTGTTAATGATGACTTTTTGAAGGTATACTTATTTCCTACTTAACATTTTTTTATTGTAGCAAATGATTTATGGAAATCATCAAGAATACTTTCCTATTTCTTGATTAGTCTTAAATTTCCTCCTGTGAATTAACATGAATGTTGCTTTTGATAAACAGTATTTGTACATGAATTTTTCTGATGTTTAAAACTATGATGTTTCAGTATTGATAAAGTTGTATCAGTTTGGAAACTGGTTATTTGAATTTCAGGTCAGGGATATACAGTACATGAATTGGGAATTACAGAATGTTTAAATGATTATTATACTTGCTTATGTACATTTAGATATGTTGCATATATAAAAACTCATTAATAAGTTCTAGGAGATTATTGTATAAATGATACAGATTATAGTTTCAAAAAGCACAATGAAAATTTAGTTTACATCATTGAAAATTTATTGTTCTTTGGCTATTTTGAGGCATTTATAAAAATCTTTTATTAATGTTTATGGAAGTACCATTTCATTAATGTTGTTAATAGACTTACCGGTGTACAGTGATATGTATTTTACTGGTTTTCATTGATACATTGTTGATTATAGCAAAGGTGACCAAATCCCATAGATGAGAAATTAGATTCGGCCCAGATGGGTTTGGTGAATGTATGAATGTAATCCAAGATGTAATATTATAATTGTATATTGCCCTTCAACCCTCCAATGACTAATTACTGTGGCAGAACCAACATTTTTTTTATACTAGACTTATTAACAGTAAAGTGGGGGTAGTTAGACCAGTAGAATTTATTTGATTGCCTTCTACTATTAACATCTAATTGTCATTCTCTTAGATGTTATCCTCTCTCCTGTTATTTCATATGCCCTCTTTTTGGAATGTTGGTACTGTAGACATATTTCTGGCCATGTAGTCATTGTCTGTCTCTTATTTGTAATAAGAATGTGTTTTTAGAAAAACTCTGAAATACTTTTTTAAAGTTGCATTTTTGAAAAATAATATTAATTTGGCCTGTACGGAAATTAGTAAATATATTCAAGAGTTTGCTTTCATCACATAGGTACATTTTTTTGTAATGCATTCTGGAATAGATTGAACTAAAGCACTGACTTGGCCAGTGAAGTAGTTAAAACTGCATGAAAATTCAATTTTGTCCCTAATTACACTGCTGTTACTTGAGTGTTTTACTATATAAACAGTATACAATTTTCATTTGACCCTGAATTGCTATTAGATCATATGTAAAAAAAGACAATACTCTTTCATGCAAAAGATGCACTCTTCATTTTTGGATACTTGTTTGACTGTTTACAGTGATAGAATGTTAACCAAATGTTGACTGTGTTGTTCAGTACAGCGTAGGAAGAGCTTGCTAGTTTTCTTGAGTTAAGATTCCAGGATTAGTTAATACTTCCCTCATGACTGAATGCCATCACAGAAATTACATTACATGGATGATTATCATGGAATTATTCTGTAAAAGCTCTGCCTTTGCAATTGTGGTTTTTCATATGTCTCTCCTCTCTTGAATTCATTTAAAGATATAGTGAGTGTATTCATATATTTGAAATGCCAATAAATACAGAATTTCTCCATGTGTAGAGTCATTCCCCTTTTATTTTAAACTTTACAGTTATTGCACATTTCCAGAAATATTTATTGTTCATGTGTTGTTTTCATTTATTTACAGCTCAACTGTGGCACATCCTTCTGAGCTCCCGCCTTCCCCACATCAATGGGATTGACAGGACGCCAAACATTAGCTTCAAAGGACTTAGCACTAATCATCCCCTCCACTGAAAACTGGGAATTATTGACAAATCAGGTGCATATAATAACACCTGAGGGTATTGTCAAAGTTATAAATGGCAATGCTGGTTAAATTGTCATTATGTAAACAAGGAAACCTCTTGAACAAGTGATTTTGAAAAACCAGCAGAGTTTTGCTAGTGATTCAAGGTCTGTATATACATCAGTGGAAGTGGATATATTAATGAAATTAATATGATTACTGTAAGAAGTGAAGTGAGTATGATACAGAAAAAATTTATGGAATTGAACACATGTACATTAGTTCTGACTGAGGGATTAAGTGATGATTTCTTAATAAAAACTATAAATTGGAAAAGTCTTCACAAAAGGACCTTTTTAGGCCAGAAAGAAGTCTTAATTTTCCTATAATGATTGTAATACAGTTTTTTAAAATGTTATTGGAGACAACAATGAATTTTTCAGTGTGAATGTTGATTGAAGTTCATGGAAATAGATGCTCTTGAGGCTCGTGTGCCAGTTCCTTAGACAAATCACTGCCATGTACACTAAGGGTAAAATGGCCAAATGTCAAATGGGTAAAATGGCTGTTTACCCATAAAAACTGACCTTCAGGTATAAGGATCTGAGTATCGATTTTCCACCGATGACTAGAAGTAACTGAAGGTTTTCCAAGAAGGGTCTGTAACATAGATTTGGACATGACCCAATCACTGTGAAAACCTTGCTCAATACAACATGATCTCTTCTAGCCCAGCTCCTCACTGCAAGGTGACAGACGTGGGAGGGTAGCTCAAGCCTAGGTTTGGCGACTGTATTGGAAGATTCTGCCTAATGTTATCAGTTTTTTGGCAACCCCATTTGCCACTCAAGTTATTAAGATTGTTAACTAGAAAAATTTGTGGGTAGGCTTTTTCAAAAGTGCTTTGATTTAGGGAATTTTTTTTACTCTAGTTGTAATATGATTTTTGTAATAGTTTGTGGTTACTTTATATGTGATGGGGTTGAACAGTGATGACATTAGTGTAAGTTGTCTGTATTTCCAGATCTTGACTCATTTAGACAGTCTCCAATAGCACCTGGGAGTGGATTCTGAAACAACAGTTAATAATCTGGAACAAAATCAAACCATTTCTATTTATTTTATATGAAACTGAAAATACACTGTGATACTGATATTTGTGCAAAAGTAACATGATGTTTAGGTAGTTTAACTCTTTTATTTGTCCTCTGCTTCACACTTCATTTTTGCATTATTCCAGTGCTTAATTGGTGTGTCAGAATTCATGCATTGACTCTCAGCCCTTGTTACTCTCAGGAATTGCAGCATAAGTGCTTTTGTTTTCCTCATTTTATCATCAGCATATGCATTTTTTCAGTAAAATGGAACTACTGTAGTGGTTATGATTCCTATTATTCAGCTAGATATAAAAGGTGGCAAGTCACATTGTTTTGTTTCAAGAAAGTTGTACTTCTTAGATGGCTTTTATGTTTGTTTCTGCCTAATATGCAGCAAGTTGGTGTGCAAACAGATTCAGGAGAATTTATTGTGTGCAATGGGATGCCAGTTTGCAATAATTTTCAGTGAATTATTTTATCATGATGGTATGTTAAAAAACTTTTTCCATGAAGACGGAATAATTGGTGATTATGACTGTGGCAGCAAAAGACCAGGGCTTGGAAAGTCTGTGATATCTCTGCGCATGATATGAGGAAAACTCTCTCTTCCTCAAAGCAGACTGCTCAGCAAGTGTTTACATGTGTTCTTGAAACTCTGTGCAAGGATAATCATTGATGAAGGTGCTCGCTTTTCCCAAACTGGAGGCCACAGGTATCTTTTTCTTTCCCTAATGTCAGTGTTCACAAGATGAAGAAAGGAAAATATTCAGCATTGAGGTTGGTGATAAAGTGATAAGCAAAACAAGAAACAAAATAAGATACTGAATATCAGTTCCACACAAACTTTGGGAATTTTTTTTTCTTTCAATAGATGCTCCTGTGGTTTACAGAGCAGTTTTTCATTTACATGGTTTTGAAAATTGATTTTGAAATTTACAAGGAAGAAGTTCTGAAAAGTACTTGAGGAAGTCTACCCTGAGATTACTCAGGCAAGTGGTTCGGATATTGAATTTACCGATGATGTACACGGACTACCTCAGATGATTTTCATAGTCTTTGCTAGTACTATCATTGCTGCTATTTGTGTTTGTTTGTACTTGTACCATATGTGACCTATAAGCTCAAGAGTGTTAATAATCTAGAAAAAAGATAGGCGATGATCTTATCCTTTGTCATTGTGCAGTTGCTGTGATCCTGTTTATGGATCCCCCTCATAATGCCTTGGGCTGAGATTACTTCAGTAAAGGAAACAATCAGGAATTCTTGGCTTGTCATACCTATAATTACATAGGAAGAAAAGCCAAGCTTCTGCTCAAAGAACTTTAGGGAACTTCACATTTTTTTTCAATCATAATCCTAAACTGTTTTATTCAAGTACTTTTTATATTTTTATGTAAGTGTAGATATTGGGTACAACTGAGTCATAACTCTGTTTTTGGAATTTTGATTTTTTTAATTCATCGACACATTAGTTTGTTACCACAGTAATGTTTTTATATGAGTTTTGGTAACTGTATTTTAAGGATGATATTCAACAGTTTTGATTGGATATGTCACAGAGGAAATGTACTCCTGGACATGATCATCATTGAAAGGTTTGTCACATGATGCTACCTTATGCCTAGACTATGAAAGACATGTCAGCATTTACAAAAATGTTAGTGTCCTCATTGATCTTGGATAAGTGTTTTATCATTGTAGACCTTCATTACTGCTGCTTGTGAGTGCCATCACTACTCAGACTTTGAAGTAAAGGGTGGCCCAAGTCTTCAGAGTTTTGTGAACCTGTCTTCAAGTATGGGCTTAGCTTAGACATATGATAAAGATGCATTTCTTGATTTTTAGAATAATGAAAGTGCTCTTTTTCTTTGTTTTCCTGTAAGTGCCATATTTGCTGATAGTATCACATCTTTGTCTGAAGTTTTAGAAGGATCTCCATATTCTCCCCTGCCCTGAGCAGTCCAAGAAAGGTGGTGCTCAGGCCTGGGGACTATTAAGTGTAGATATTACTTGTACAGCATTTTAGTAAGGGAGTGAGTGCGGTGTTGCAAAGAACACTTTGTAAAAGACCTTGGATGGCAAGGCGCAACTTAAGTTTGAAAACTACTGGTTTTGTAGTGAGTTGTGAATGTAACAATTATTGTGCCTACAATTCAGAATCAATAATTTTGTATATTACTTTGTAATTTTCTAGATTTAGAAGTGACTTATTGAGGTTATGAATACAGTGAACTTTTATGGGTGCAATTGTGGAAAAATTTTAATTTATGTGATTTTTCATGTTTGTTTCACAAAATGTAGTTAAGTTTGTGACTCCTTTCCATCATTTTTATACAACTGAAAATTCCTGTTGAAATGTTTCTTAACAATAAATTCTTAGTTGCGTCTTTAGCCAAACTTTAATGGCAACTGAAGTGTGTATAAGAGGATGAGCAATTTTTGTACGTTTTTACCAAGATATTGCGGTCAAGTGTTTTTCTTGTGGGTCAGATTTGATCCATTTCTTAATGTGTTTTCTGCTCCAGTGAGCAGACGTGTGTTTTTGCATGGAAACTGTGCTGCTGTTTTTCATAGCTGTGGCAAGATCAAGTATAACATTCGTATCTGCTGACTGTTAGATGAAATGAGTTTAAGATAATACATGTTTCTGCTCCTGACTGTTAAAGAGTTTGGCAGGCTTTTGCAAGATTATGTTATTGATGAAATCAGTTCATTCTTTTATTGCAAAGATTTGCATTCACTGATCTTGCCACATTTTATTTGTATTGCTAGTAACAGAGTCTCCCATGTTAGAGCTCCTACTAATAAGGCACAGAATAATGCAGCAAGGACTGCCATGAGGCTGAGTTCCTAAAGAACACCTGAGATTTAGTGAAAACTGCCAGCCATTTGTATTGGTAGATGAAAATTTCAGCTAGCAATCAGATCTAGCATGCTTGATTACAGAGCTGCAAGTGGCATGTAAGAATTATATTGCCTATACATTGGCTGCTACCCAGGATTTGCATACAGTGTTAATAACATGTTGCAATATTATTAGAAGGCAAAATGTTCATTGCCTTAAGACAGTGTCTCTCCGAGCATTTGTCAACCAAACATTGTCATAACTGCCCACATTTTGGTGTATTCTTTTAAGCATTATGTCCATCATGGTCATACGTGATAATAAAATAATTTTTTTAACTGTATTTTTTGTTACCATTGGTACTTTCTGTAGAATCATAATTTCCCACATTGCAGTACTATTGTAGTCTGACATTGTAGTTGTCCATCCAAATTTAATGCCAAGAGATGACCTTCAAACAAGTTTGCTTGGACAAATGAAAGTTTTAATATTCATATTGTGATCTTCAGAGTGTTCACTTAAGATGCACCTTAATTTTTTCTGCTCAGTGACCCAGGAGGATCAAAGAATAATACTCCAGTTCATGATATGGTAGATGGTTGTGGAGATCATGGAGCTATTTCTGAATTTAAAGTTAAATAACTGACATAACTCGGAAGCTACTGGACACAGAAGTGAAGTTTGTTGGTTCATTAATATTGATATTAGATTAGAATGTTAGGTTTGCATGAAATGGAAAATTTGCTGTCATTTTTAGGCCTGTTTTTGGTTGCTTTATTGTATAAGATCCTACGGCTGCACCCTGGTTCTGTATTTACTAGTGTCAATGGGAAGATTTGATATGTGGCCCTGTGATATCTTCAATAGAGTATACTGTATTATCTTGCAAACATGGACCAATGGAAGAGCCCTAATCATGAGATTCTACACTTTTAAGAAAATGAAATTTGAAATATATAAAGTAATTAAGTGATAACAGTTTAGCCAAATGAGGAATAGCTAATGAAAAATAGTTTATGTACTCGCTAAAATAGAAAGATGTGTACGTAACATGATAAGAGTTAATAGACAGGGTCTTTGCTTCACTGTAGTAAACATATTGGACAAATGTTTTTGCAAGGATAGCCTTTTACATATACTGCTTCTTTTTAATTACAATATATCATATCTTAACCATTAATATGTTTACACACCATAAATTAGAACATACAGGGACACTGGCCATTTGTTGTTTGTACCCCTGTAATACAGCATCATGCAGTCTTTGATGTTCTGTAGGCCTGTCAGATTTTCAGTTGATATTCTTGTATTTCATTGTAAAAATTTTTCATTTTTTTGTCCTTCTGGGTATCGTATAATGTCGCCAATTGTAAATTTTGCCACTGTCTCTATTCTTGATAATTTTTTTTCTCACTCCTTGTCAGTGCTTTACTTCTGCATTTCACTGCTCCTCTCCCTTTTGTGCTAGAGATGTTAGAACTGCTAAAGGATGACACTAAACACAGTTGCTTTGCGCATCATAGAATCACTGAGACCGAATGGTGTATGTAGATGAAAGATAAACTGCTGGATGCAAGTATGTGAGTAGATCTTATTGCCCTGATACAGCAGTCAGCTTTTGTCACATCATAAGTCAACATTGCAGGGAAATGCAAGCCTGGTTTTGCTCCAAGTCTGTAAGTGACAATTGGAATCCACAGAGAGGTACAGGATTGAGTATTCCATGTTGTGATTGAGTTTAAGGGTTTGCTGTGTGTCATCACCAGTCATCTTAATTATCAATCCTCCTGCTCTTTCTTCCTGTTTCCCTTATTTTCCTTTTCCTTATCCTATCCCTACTCCATCTCCTTCCATTCTCTTTGATTTATTTTTAGCTTCTTATTCTTCCTCTTACTTTTCTCATCCTTTAACACACCATATTTACCCGTTTTTTGTGTTTTAATCACAAATAAAACCTTTATAGGTAGTCAGACAGCTTTTGGAATTCTTAGGCATATATGTTATTGAGAAGCTTTTGGATCTGAGGTAGGATGTAAATGCATTTAGATTTTTTTTGTTTCTTCGACTCTGAGGTAGTTTTTGCCAAAATGAATTCACATTAAGGTTTCTTGGACTTTTTTCCTCCCAGCTGAAAATGTAGGAGCATATGCTTTGAGTCTGGGACAAACCATGGAAAAGTCTATGAGGATTGTATTCCTGGATGTGGTTTTGGTGCATTACACATGACAGCAAGAGAATGGATATGAGTGGATATGGCCTTTCATTGTCTGTTCCTAGTGCTACCCTGCTAACATGGGAAACAGTGATCAAGTATAAAAAAAGAAAGCTTTACAGTTCATATGTCTTTCTAGCCATCAACCATTTTCTGCCCATTGATAGTTTTCTTTCACATCTCTCTTAAAACATTTTGAAAAGTCTAAATTTATTGTGTGCTTAATCATAAGGGTAAGAACTAATTAATGAATGTATAAAGATGGAGCAAATGTTACAGTTTGTAATCTACAATCATTAACTTTGAATAAAATAGGTGGATTGTGATCATATTTGACGAGAATACTCACTTTAATGGTGGATTGTAATCATATATGATGAGAATGCCCACTTTAATGGTTCTCAGCTTTTGTTCAGATATGAAGCCAGATCATACATTATTTGTATGTGCTAGGTGTAACTCCTGATCCTTGATTTTGCTTTTTCATGCAAGACTGAAAAAAATGTGTTGAGAGCATTGTGATCCTCATTATAAATTCTCATGTGAATCACTCATTTGAATGTTGATCTCTATGTGCTGTACTTGGAGTCAATATTCATATATCTTCAAGGCCTGTAAATTTGTATGGATGACCATCACGATAAAGAGCTAATGCATGTTATTGTGAAAATGAAAGTGATTACACATGCATTTATCAGTATATATATATGAACTGAATTTTGCTTTTCAACTGCTGATTTATATGAATTATATATAGATTAGGTAAAACTAAGTTTCCTCATTGTGTGGACTTTCAGTTGAGACGTGAAGATAGAACCAAGTCAAGCATTGTAACGTCCAGCTTCAGTTAGTATCTTTCCTAAACTTTTAGAATATTATTTTACTTGGTGAGATTATTCCTTTATTGATTATCAGCTTGATGATGAATCAAGCAATACATCCATGTTTAAGTTCACAAAATGCTCCATAGTTGAATCTCTTTGCTAGTTTTGTTCTCATTAGATTTTTTAATACAGTTAGTGATATTACCCAGTACTTACATTACATCTGTCAGTTTGTATGACTGTCCCATTCTTTAGTTTGTGTTCAAAGTAATGGAATGGGTTCACAAGTAGTAATTGAATTTCTATATCAAGTTTTACACATCAGTAGTAAAAACAATAAGGCAAGCTACAGTATGAATTCTTTTGATCTCCAAAAAGATATGGAAGCATTAAAAAAGGTGAATGAATATTCATGAGTTTACAAGTAAGGCTTTCAAGTGTAAGTTTTGGGAAATAATCCTCACTTTTCTCTTCAGTAGTGCATCCACTCCTTGAATACCGTGTTCAGTTTTGATTACGTGAAAAAAAGACAGACAGAAAGTAGAGTGGACAAAGTAGCTGATAATGGAGCAAGTCTGAACAGATATAAAAGAAGATGTATAAAGAGATTAGATATTGTGTCATCGATTTCATATGCTTGGAACAAGATGCCAAAAGTTGTGGAGGAAATGATGAATTTTATGCATCCTGAATAGGAATGGATTAAAGTTCTACTCTGACTGAAACTTTGTCAGCGAGAAAAATACATACAAGCAAAAGGCATGTGATGACCTTTTTTTTTCTTTAGACAGGAAAGATAAATTCTCTTTATTCCTGATCATTAGAAACTTTGTACTTGTTTAAGTTCTCCCAGAAAATCACATATTTGGAACTGCCCATTTCAGAACTAAACTAGGGTTTTCATTTTCAAGAAGGACAGCTTGCATGATTAAGGAGCTTCAAAGTGGTGCCTAAAATAATTAACCCTCCGTACACCATGCATCTCCATTATCATTTTTATTATCATCATTATTATTATTATTATTATTATTATTATTATTATTATTATTATACCACTAATTACACTCATATCTTTGTTAACCTTTTTTTCTTTCAATGTTTGGCTTTGATGACGTAACAGCAATAAAATGAATTTACTGAGATACTTGGAAAATGCAAACCCTAATAATAGAGAGAAGACGAAAGCATAAGTTCCTCCACTGCTGATCATTTTGCATGGCTGACCTCATGGGGGATCACACTGCCAACTACAGATGGTTTCGAGTGTGTGCCGAGGTTATTAACCTTTACAGATGCGTCTCTTTATTGCCAGTCAACCTTACATTAGAGGCGCCGTAGCCTTTCTTGTTAACCCAAACGTCAGTCATGATATAGTGGGCCTTACATGGCCAGCCGACCTGGAATTTGACATTGATTTAAATAAAGACAAAAATGAGTAAAAACGATACACACACACATACACACACACACACACATATATATATATATATATATATATATATATATATATATATATATATATATATATATATATATATATATATTATATATTATATTATATTAATTTTTCCTATGGGAATTAACATAGGTGCTTCATGTTTACAAAACAATACCTTGTTGACCTCGTGTGTTTACGCACCACCTTCCCAGAACCCATTCATTTCAGATAATAGTGTCATCATCATTAATGTAGTACGGTGATATATATAAAGCCAGTTGCAGTGCATTCTGTGAAAGCCAGAGAGTGAGTGAGGACATAGGCAGCGTGTGGTTAGGCCGCGGGTTGTTAAGAATCGTTCTGCTCAATGAGGCTCACGACGGGATGGCCAGCCATGACCAACGGTAAGATGTATTTCTTGCAACTGATTAATTCCTTGTCTTCCATTTTTTATTGTATATAGTGTAACATCGCGGAATATTCTTTTCAATTACCTGAACATCATCTAGTCTGCTTTTCTTTTTCATAATTGTTTGTAGGTGCATCTTTTAGCCAGTAGGAAACTCGACACAAAAGTCTTTCTATTACCTTATTTCAGAAAGGTCTTTTGTAACGTTAATAACTATTTCCCACTATATCATAAACTTTTCCCCCCTGGAAAAAGCCTTATTTCAGAATGGTCTTTTGTAACGTTAATATTAAAACTATTTCCCACCATATAAACTTTTCCTCTTGGAAAAAGTCCTTATCAATATATCAAAGCTTATCCGTCTAGTGTCTGCTGAATAGCTATTTTCGAATTATATTTTTTTTTGTAATTTTTAACGTGTGATTCTTGACGGAATTCATAAGTTACAATATATTAAACTACCTTTAGCGGCCCTCTTAAAGACAGATAGGTTAGGTAAGGCTTTTCATATTTTTTGTTGCTTGGTTAGTTTCGTTTTATTGTGTTAATGTTTTGTATTTAAAAAGAAAGAAGTACAAAAGAATGAATGCCAGCCCGAAAAACTAATCTGGTCAAACCTTCTTTAAGGTGATCGTTGCAAGTGGCTGTATAGGCCTCAGCTAACTATAACTAATCAGTTGTTATGATATCTTATTTGTCTATACACTATACAGTCACCGCGCTTGTATTGTAAAGGTATAGAGAAATATGTGAAATTTTAATGAATTTGCCGAACTTCAGCCTCATCGGTGCGCCTAGAAAGATGTCGGCAACATATCCCCTCGTCGGGGAACTCCCAAGGATGATTGGAATGGCGTCTTGCCTTCTCCAATATTCCTTGGAGAGAACGGGCACCACATTTGTGCTCTCTGGGCAGAACGTGTCTACCTCAGACAATAATTAGAAATTATACATAAAGTGATGAGCCTGTTGTATAGGTGAGAGCCATTATATCTTGGCAAATTTGTTTAAAGTACGATTTTCTAGAAGTATTCATAGTATTTAGAAAAAGGTGTTTTAAACCTTTGCGTTTTCTTTTGACTTTTTCAATCAAAAGTCTATTTCACATGATAATCAAGAACTGGAACTACCGAAAATCCGTAAAATCTCTTACATTCCAAATTTCATTTTTTTTTCCTTTCGTTGCCAAATAAAAATTATACAGTTTTCCGTAAGGAGGGGACAGAATTTGCGTGCTAGACAGTGATTCCCATTATGATATCTTCTCATAATTGGCTAGCCTTCGTTTAGGCTACGAGAAAACTAAATTGCATCATAACTATGATTATATACGTGACTTAGTAGTGTTAATAAAATTTTTCAGCTTGGCATGTTTTTTGATTACATTTGACTTCGTATGTAACACAGTACATAGCTAAAAGAAACGCTTTTCAGATTCTGTATTTGTTTTACGGTGTACCTTGACATATGATGATAATACCGGTAATAATAATTTGACAATTTGTTCATGTGAAATGACTCATAATTGTTGTGGCTTCTGATTTTGTGAAGATTGTGTTGCTGTTTTTATTTCTGCAATATGCATGATAATGAACACCGACGCAGTTGGTAGAGATGAATTGCAGTATAAAAAGTGTAATCAGTGACGTTTAATGTGATTTTCAAATGTCTGATACCCGTATTTTAGAAATGTGCGTGTCTATAGACTAGCTTAACTTACCTAACCTAACCTGATGCTAAACTACTCTGGACATTTAAAGGAGAGATAGAGAGAGAGAGAGAGAGAGAGAGAGAGAGAGAGAGAGAGAGAGAGAGAGAGAGAGAGAGAGAACAATGGTGCTCTTGAGAATACAATTAATGACCCATGCAATTGCACTTCAAATAACAGGCAGCGTTGTCCATTGGATGCTATTAGTCAGAGTGCTCACTGGAGGGTGAAATTATAATCACCCCCCCCCCCATCCCTCCCCACCTTAATCCCCCAAATATCCTACCATGAATTAGTAATAAAAGCCCTCTCTCTCTCTCTCTCTCTCTCTCTCTCTCTCTCTCTCTCTCTCTCTCTCTCTCTCTCTCTCTCTCTCATATATATATATATATATATATATATATATATATATATATATATATATATATATATATATATATATATATTTATCCCTGGGGATAGGGGAGAAAGAATACTTCCCACGTATTCCCTGCGCGTCGTAGAAGGCGACTAAAGGGGGAGGGAGCGGGGGGCTGGAAATCCTCCCCTCTCGTTTTTTTTTTATTTTCCAAAAGAAGGAACAGAGAATGAGGCCAGGTGAGGACATTCCCTCAGAGGCCCAGTCCTCTGTTCTTAACGCTACCTTGCTAACGCGGGAAATGGCGAATAGTATGAAAGAAAGATATATATATATATATATATATATATATATATATATATATATATATATATATATATATATGTGTGTGTGTGTGTGTGTACCTACGTATATATATACAGATAGCTGTATTAGGTACCCCTTCTTGAAAGGTGTCCTGGGGTTGTGAATAATCAGAAATACGTACATGAAGAAACATGAAAATCTCATTATATCCTGTATGGTTACAGGAATGCAGAATGCAATATTTCCTTTCTTGACTTTGTATTCTAAAGTTAGTAAACCTATCACTAAAAAAACATGTAGATAACTACAAAGATATCCCCGCTCTGAGAGGCTGTATTATAAGATAAATACAAACGTAATACATGCATTACCATGATGTAGACGCGCTGGAAGTCGGGTCACAAGAAAAACAGTTCAAGAAAACAGTGGAGACCAGTCAACCATTTGAATTTAATCACAAAGGAATATCGCATACTTAAAAGTAGATTGGCGGACGGAACAAAACCAAGGAGAAGTATTTTTTCTTTCCATTGGAAAGGTGGAATGTAGCCAGATGCGTTATTTCACATTTAATTAACCCCCATCATCAGTGATATACAGTGCGTCGTAGCTGGTCATCATCAATCATATAGAATATTTATATTCAGGTATATAAAGAATGATAACTTGACATTAATGATGTAAAATATGTAACGCTGAAACGCAAAATTCCCCAAATGCCAACATCGCTGGACTGTGGCGTCGCGGGTCAGTCAGCCTTCAAGCCCAAGCCGTCAGATCAGTGCCGTGCGAGACACACAGGGAGGAGGTTGTGCTTATCCCTGGGCAGGGCTTTGCCAGTGGCGCTTTGCCTAGAGTGTACACCCCCGCCTTTCACGTGTTAACCAATTGATTATTTATAATGTATAGTGTTCCATCGAGTTATTAACCTTCAAGATGTGAGCTGAAGTGTTAATCGATGTAATTATTGACAATCGAGCTCTGAGAGTGAGCGTATTAAAGGTGTACAGGGAGTTTAAATTGTAAGTCGTGTGTCAAAATGTTGGTGCAGAGGCCAGAGGCTGTAGTGGTGTGGCTGGCGGTGCTCGTGGCATTCACCGCGGCGCAACTGGGACTGAACGAGGAGGTATGTACCATGTAGTAGTACCCCTTCTGTCTCTAGTTCCTCTATGGGCACTCAGATCTCTGACCCCCATACCTGTCAACCACTGTATTTTGATTTACCCTTGGTCTATTATGTAGTGTATTTCATTTTGTAACAAATGTCCTTGTATGTCACAAGATTGTATCTGAGACAGGAATTTATATGTTACATGTTGTCCACTTTGTTAAAGTTCTCCATCTGTATAAACCGATGGAAAATGATGGGTGGGTTATATCTAAGAAGTGGATCTACGATGCGATGAGTGATATGATAAGAAAGGTGGTAATTGATGTTATAGTAATCTTGATGCCATGTCAGTCATCGTGTGTGTTTAACATTCTCAAGATAATGTGCTGATTGTAGCTGTCCAGATATAATGTTTTGGTTCATCTGTATGTCATTATTTCCACGACAGCATTTTTTATGTTGTTGTTGTTGATAATGGTTTCTGTTGCGTCTTTTACCTTTTGGATGGGTATAGAAAATTTTTGCCGGCATATTTTAACGCTTACAATTTTTTAATTACTTATATCGTTTTAGAGTATGGTATATGTGTTAAAGATATTTATATTTATCAACCACCAATTTTCTGTAATGGTTAATAACGGGAATAGAGTGATCAGCAGCCGTTCACCGACGTATTGTACATAATTTTAACAAGACTGTGCTTATGAATGAATTCCAGTGTAAACAGACGGCCTTCACCTGCAGACTGGGGCGCTAGTGTCCTCGCTGAGTGGCCCGGCATAATATGCCCGGCCAATCAGCGTGGACCATTGGCGGACGCCATCAATATCCATCTCACCTAGAATTAATTTTTTGGCATTCATCCTGGCTCTCTGCCTCCTAATTATCACTCACTTTGAAGTAAGATGAGGGGGTCTGTGTAGTTGATGAGGATTCAGGTTTTTATTTAAAACCCTGGAGGAAGGAAGGAGTGCCAAGTGAAAGTTGGAGGGGGACAAATGGATATTGATAAAAAGGTATAGATTTTGTTTTAATTTGACGGACTGATTTCGAAATTGCACAAATCTTTGGTCTCCGTCAGCGTGTTGGTGATGAGGTTAGAAAGTTGTTGCTTTAGTCCGTGTTGACTGGCTGACCCCGAATTTTTGTAGGTCCCTGTGGTGGTTGTGTACGGAGAGGCTTAAAACCCAGAGAAATGCTCAGGCGGGCGTGTGTGTGTGTGTGTGTGTGTGTGCGGTCCTCCTAGCCTGAATAACAGGATTCCCTGCCCTTTGTCAAGGTCAGTTTTAGAGGAATTTTTTTCATGGTGTATCTTTTCAGACTGGTGAGTTTGTTCCTACATTCCTTGTTCAAGGTGATGGTTTGGTTACGCTCCTTGGCCCTGCTTGCTGGAAGGTATTCTCACGGTTTCTTCTGGTCAGTTTTCTTTTTTTGGTGATGGAGGGATATGCCTACCTTGTGTGGTGTTGGTGATCCGTGGCAGCGGGTGGCGGTACCTCCCTCGTTCCTACTTACTTCCTCGTTACTTAGTTAGGGTGGAGGTATTTCTATATACGACGTGGTAGAAATTCTAAGATGTATTATGGGGTATATTAGTAGTGTTAGGTTCCATGGTGATGGTATACTGTGTTCATTTGGTGTAGGTTAACTTTTTATCCCTGGACTTGGACGACGTAATCCTGAGGGTCGGGGTCGGAGACATGACCTTCGTCCCCAAGGGTCATACGGCCGTGCTCACTAGCCACGTAAGGATGATGTAAAATGCCATATAGTTTACATTGGCTGGTTCACAGTTAAAGCATTTGTTCTGTTTTTTCCCCCCGAAATGAGACTTTGCTCTTCATATTTTTTTTTCCTTTTCATTTTCTATATTTTTTTTAATGCTTTAGGATGACGGACTTTCCCTTTGATGGTTAAAGTGAGGGATTTTGTTTTGTGAGTATTTGTCAGAGTTTAATTTATTGATGGGTGATGATACAGTTATTGCATTTTTATTAATCACGTAGTTTTTCTACGTGGAATTTAGCTTGACTGAAATATCATGTTATACCACTGTATTACTGGAATGAAGAAATAAAACCATATATATATATATATATATATATATATATATATATATATATATATATATATATATATATATATATATATGATGTAATATATATTTTTTTATATTTATTATACTTAGTCGCTATCTCCCGCGTTAGCGAGGTAGCGCAAGGAAGCAGACGAAAGAATGGCCCAACCCACCCAAATACACATGTATATTCATATACGCCCACACACGTACATATACATAGCTATACTTTTCAACGTATACATACATATACATACACAGACATTAACATATATACACATGTACATATTCATACTTGCTGCCTTCATCCATTCTGGTCGCCACCCCGCCACACATGAAAAACAGCACCCCATTCCCCCCGCGCGCGCGAAGTAGCACTAGGAAAAGACAGTCTCTAGCTGTCATGCGTAATGCACCGAAACCACAGCTCCCTTTCCACATCCAGGGCCCACAAAACTTTCCATGGTTTACCCCAGACGCTTCACATGCCCTGGTTCAATCCATTGACAGCACGTTGACCCCGTTGTACCACATCGTTCCAATTTACTCTATTCCTTGTACGCCTTTCACCCTCCTGTGTATATATATATATATATATATATATATATATATATATATATATATATATATATATATATATATGTGTGTGTGTGTGTGTGTGTGTGTGTGTGTATATAGATATTCATAGGTGTTTATATAAAGCATATATATTTCTTTGTTTATGATTGTGAATATTTTTGACATTATGGTAATTTGATGATCACATTAAACTGGTTCTTCATTAAGTTATCCTTTCGTGGTCATACTTGAATCTTGATAAGAGTTTTTATGACTGCGTTTAATGTCAAATTATATCGCTAATAGTATTGTTGTCTCGGAGGTCTGATCACAGTCAATGGGAAAAATAAAACTGGTAGTTTAAGAGGGCGTTCGTCAAGTTGGTGTATATCATAGCTCGAGCGTGATATGTGACCTGGCCAGGGTTCATGATGAGAGAGAGTCGTGTGTGTGTGTGTGTGTCCGCGGGGTTACCACCTCCTGCTGTCTCGCCTGCAGCGTGTTAGTGACCGAGGCAGGTCAGCGCTCGGCCAGCCACCTATTGTGACATTTTCTCCTTTTAGATCACTAGGGCAGCCTTGGGACTTGGGGGGTGATGACTTGGTGGTTGTGTTGAGGCGTGCGGTAGATGATGGAATGCGGGTAGAGTGTTTCTAAAAGTGAAGGCGCATCCTACCCATTTGTGTCTCTGGTCCGATTTTGCCTCGTGATGAGGGGGAAGGGAAGCAAGTACCCGTCACCACGGTAATCTTGATTCGCAGAGCTGTTGTATCATCTTGGCCCGCGCACTTTCCCTAATTATTACTTCTTGCTTGATCTGGCACTTTCCCCCAGACGCATATCAAGTTTTCTTTGGAAAGTTTCTCCGCTCACACCTTTCATTTTTCTGATCTTGAGGTCTTTCCATCCTTCTCGCTGGACTCTTCTTATTCTGTGCCGATTTAACCACATTTCAGCGTTAGAGTTTGGAGTTTCTTCCCATGTGCCAGGTGTTTGAAAATGATGAGAATTTTAAGGCTCGTGTCTGCTATTAGTGGCGTGTGATTTTTTTTTTTTTTTTTTGCCACGTAGTTGTCCTAGGCTTCAGAGATGAATGGAGTGGAGTTTGTTAAGTGCTGGATTGTTTGTGGAATATCTTAGGAGTTGTAGGTATTGGATGTTTTGGCGCCTTGGTGGGTATGAGGGAGTTGCTCTCTCTCTCTCTCTCGCGCGCACACACACACACACACACACACACACACACACACACACACACACACGCTGAGTTTTACTTCACACGACGACGACCACCAGTCTTTGGAAAATCCCCTCAGGGTTAGGGAGGGAGTGGCTCAAGTGGGACCGATGCCACCAGAAAGTCTTTCCTGAAGGAGCAAGATAAATGACCTGCGCCCGGAAGTATTATACATGCGCGCCAGTCGACAGCCAACCAACTTGTTGCCAATTATCTGTTTTTTTTTTTTGTGTGTGTGTGTTCTGTCATACGGCTCGCTCATGAGATGTGCCCAGGCGGCTGGCTAGTTTTTACTCCAAACTCTGACATTATGCATGTATATCCGTGCTGGGGAAATACATTTTTATTACTGAAAATTATATTGTACGTTCTTGTTTAACTGATAGTACAAGATATGATTAATCCTTGAGGCGAAGCGTTCCTTTTTATTCAAAGGAAGTGCGATAACCTCTCCTCGTCATCCACTGATAGTGGTTTCTGGTTTTTAGCCAAGGTCATCTCTGACAGCTTCTGTCTTTCCTGTTTTGACGGTACTATAGCTGTCTCCCTTGTAGGTAAAGCAACTCTCTTTGGTTCCCATTTCTTCTCGAACTCCACCTTGGATGACTCTTAATATTCGTTCAACCCCTGATGCTCCTCTTACTAATCCTATGACCCTTCCCGTAATCTGTCCTGTTTAGATGTCGAAACTTCTCTACTGAACAGTTGCTCCGTCTATACAAGGGATTGATTCGTCCTTGTGTGGAGTACTGCTTTCACATTCCTGGTGGTTCTAGCTCTGCTTCCGTACTTGACAGAGTTGAGTCGAAAGCGGTCCAATTTATAAACTGTCCCAGGCTAACTTTCAAACTTACCCCCTTGCAATACGCCTCAATGTTGGTTCATTTTCCTTTTTTTTTTTTTTTATAGATATTACTTTGGTTTTTGCTCCTGAGAACTGGCTTTGTGTGTCCATACCACTAACTAGACCACACAATGTGCCCACACCACTAACTAGACCACACAATACTCGGCATGCTGCTGCGTCACATGATTATAGTGTGGCCATCGGCAATTCGAGGGTGGGCCATTTTGATACCTACTTCTTTCCGTACGTCGAAGCTTCGGAACTCTACCTTTTCATGTCTTTCCCAATAATTGTGACCTTTCACATATCAAAAGACATGTTTTTCACCTCTTAAAAACTCGTTGATACTTTCCCTTGTCTTTTCTTTTTCCGTCTCATAATTCTCTATATATTTCAATAAAGGCCCGGCTTTGATGTGAACTTTTGTTCATGACAAATAAACATAATTTGCTTGGCTTGCATGAGTCGTCTGATACGTTTTCTTTATAGACAATTGCTTATTCATTTATACATTTTTGTTGATTCGGTAGAGTTGTGGTTGTATCATGAAGGTGGTGGCTGAATGGTGTGGTCATGGCGATCTTTCATTATGAACCTTGCTGGTATGGCAGGGTTCGATGCATGCCTGGAAGGCCAGCTTCTCTGGCTCACACCACACACACTAAACACTGGCTTTATTACGTCCTTTACTTTACTTTACTTTACTTTATTAGATTACTTTTTCCTTACACACCGTGAATACTTCAGGTCAGTTTGACAGCTTCGTAGCTTCGTCATTCATAAAGTTTACCGGAGAATTCTCTCCAGAGAAGCGGCCATGCATGTTCTTGCTTAGTTTCTGGACTTTATACACTAATTGACCAACTCTACCTTTACTTTTTATAAATGTCTGAACTACAGACCAACTGCATATATATATATATATATATATATATATATATATATATATATATATATATATATATATATATATATATATATTGATTTCCTGGTTAATCAGGCTAATTTAGAGAGCAGTTCTCTGATAATATGTAAAACTTTACTAAATATTTTTAATTCAAAACCTTGGTTATTAGGAGGTTTGAAAGTTAGGAAAGAGAACTACATTATCATCAGGTTAGGTTGGAGCGGAAGCATTTGGCTGAACGCGAAATCTGTTCCCGTCCCGTGAAATTTGTATTCATTAGTATAACCAGTTTCCGTGAAGGCAATAAATGCATTTGAACATCATTTTCATGATACTGTCATTCTGTACTCCCGAGAGAACCAGCAGTTAACTCTTGCAAGGGATGAAACGTTAATTTCGTTAACGAGCTTATGCGACGTCAGACACGTTCATATACGAAGAAACAAAGTAAATGGGATCCGGTGAACTCGTTATTACTTGGAACATATGCGCGGAAACTATCATTGACCAGGCAGTTAACATGAAAAATAGTTATTGCTGAGCATATCTGACCGTGTGTTGGCACATCTTCAAAATAGACCATCACACACACATGCTTTAGGGACCCACGCATGCGCATTACCTAACATCCTATTGATTTGATTCATATCGTCGTCATGGAACGAGGTAATCATCTCATTTGAATATTCCTGCCTACGTAAAACACCACCTTTGTTCTGGGGATCCTGTGTATCACATTCGATTACGGGGCGCTACAGGTTATAACCCTGTGTCATACTTCATTACTATTTCTTGAAATTGTTACTCGTGCTTTTTTTTTTAAGTACAAAAAATAAACGTACCTATTATGAAATGAAATACTTATGATATAGAATATTCACGTACGTTTAAATGATTCTAAATCCTAATTTGATTTTTGTTTGCATCGGGTACTCGCGTGGCCGCCCGGTGGAAGACTTCGAACGCTAAGATGTATGTTGTCCTGAAAGTGAAGCATTTCTAGCTGAAAACAAGATAATTTTGCCTTCTTTGTGATCACGGGGATGCACTGCGTACTGAGGAATCAGTGGAGAAGACAGCACGTGGCGAGGTTGCACGGGGGTATGGAGGAGGGGGAAAATATAGATGATTATTGGTAGCGTTTCCACGGAAGTCTAGGCAAGTGTGATCATACTGTGGCTTGAATATGATTTGTCACTGGAAGTACGATCTTACACAGCGCTCTTCGTTATGCGTTTGATTTATCTTTATTTTAGCTAGCAGAAAACGAATGATAAAGCCCTCGCGGCCTGGAGAGAGAGAGAGAGAGAGAGAGAGAGAGAGAGAATGGCGTCAGTGCTGCCCAGGTGGGCGGGGGTAAAGTAAAACTTGGCGCAACCTCAGCCAAGGGAGGGACGCTGCATGAGTTTGAGTGCTTCTTTTTTTTGTGTGAAGTGAAATAGGAGGACTTTCACGCCTAATGCTGATGCTGAAGTTTACGTGGAAGTAATTGTTTGATGTTGAAGTCATCTAGTGATACGTGGGCGTTAAGTGTGTTTATGTGAGGCAGTGGATATATATTTTTTTTTTAATCCTGTGAGATCCTCATTCGTCGTCGTCTTATTTTGTAAGTGATGTGAATACACTCATTTGTCGTTAAGTCTTATTTTGTAACTGATGTGAATACACAGTCTCTCTCTCTCTCTCTCTCTCTCTCTCTCTCTCTCTCTCTCTCTCTCTCTCTCTCTCTCTCTCTCTCTCTCTCTCTCGGGTAATATGAACACATCGTCGTTTTATACAATGACTGTGATATAGATGTAGATTTAATGTTAATGTTCTCTTATTTGTCTAATTAATTGTGTCACTGAGGGAGGGTGGTAGGATGGAAGTGGCGGCCCTGTGTGTGTGTGTGTGTGTGTGTGTGTTGTGGTCAGGAAGCAGAGACGGGCTGCTGGTCTGTCGTGGCGCCACGGGAGATGGTATCTTTCACTCAAGAATTATAATACATAGGGAGGCCACTGTCTCTGGCGGGAATGTTAAGGATGTGTTGCTTCGGGATAAGAGCGTGTTTTGTGTGACAGTGACGAGCTTACGTTTGTGTTGATGATTCTGGGTCGACAGCGTTGGCAGGGGTAGCTGATGTCTGGGTCGACAGCGTTGGCAGGGGTAGCTGATGTCTGGGTCGACAGCGTTGGCAGGGGTAGCTGATGTCTGGGTCGACAGCGTTGGCAGGGGTAGCTGATGTCTGGGTCGACAGCGTTGGCAGGGGTAGCTGATGTCTGGGTCGACAGCGTTGGCAGGGGTAGCTGATGTCCTGGGTCGACAGCGTTGGCAGGGGTAGCTGATGTCCTGGGTCGACAGCGTTGGCAGGGGTAGCTGATGTCTGGGTCGACAGCGTTGGCAGGGGTAGCTGATGTCCTGGGTCGACAGCGTTGGCAGGGGTAGCTGATGTCCTGGGTCGACAGCGTTGGCAGGGGTAGCTGATGTCCTGGGTCGACAGCGTTGGCAGGGGTAGCTGATGTCTGGGTCGACAGCGTTGGCAGGGGTAGCTGATGTCTGGGTCGACAGCGTTGGCAGGGGTAGCTGATGTCCTGGGTCGACAGCGTTGGCAGGGGTAGCTGATGTCCTGGGTCGACAGCGTTGGCAGGGGTAGCTGATGTCTGGGTCGACAGCGTTGGCAGGGGTAGCTGATGTCCTGGGTCGACAGCGTTGGCAGGGGTAGCTGATGTCTGGGTCGACAGCGTTGGCAGGGGTAGCTGATGTCCTGGGTCGACAGCGTTGGCAGGGGTAGCTGATGTCCTGGGTCGACAGCGTTGGCAGGGGTAGCTGATGTCCTGGGTCGACAGCGTTGGCAGGGGTAGCTGATGTCTGGGTCGACAGCGTTGGCAGGGGTAGCTGATGTCCTGGGTCGACAGCGTTGGCAGGGGTAGCTGATGTCTGGGTCGACAGCGTTGGCAGGGGTAGCTGATGTCCTGGGTCGACAGCGTTGGCAGGGGTAGCTGATGTCTGGGTCGACAGCGTTGGCAGGGGTAGCTGATGTCTGGGTCGACAGCGTTGGCAGGGGTAGCTGATGTCTGGGTCGACAGCGTTGGCAGGGGTAGCTGATGTCTGGGTCGACAGCGTTGGCAGGGGTAGCTGATGTCTGGGTCGACAGCGTTGGCAGGGGTAGCTGATGTCTGGGTCGACAGCGTTGGCAGGGGTAGCTGATGTCCTGGGTCGACAGCGTTGGCAGGGGTAGCTGATGTCCTGGGTCGACAGCGTTGGCAGGGGTAGCTGATGTCTGGGTCGACAGCGTTGGCAGGGGTAGCTGATGTCCTGGGTCGACAGCGTTGGCAGGGGTAGCTGATGTCCTGGGTCGACAGCGTTGGCAGGGGTAGCTGATGTCCTGGGTCGACAGCGTTGGCAGGGGTAGCTGATGTCTGGGTCGACAGCGTTGGCAGGGGTAGCTGATGTCTGGGTCGACAGCGTTGGCAGGGGTAGCTGATGTCTGGGTCGACAGCGTTGGCAGGGGTAGCTGATGTCTGGGTCGACAGCGTTGGCAGGGGTAGCTGATGTCTGGGTCGACAGCGTTGGCAGGGGTAGCTGATGTCTGGGTCGACAGCGTTGGCAGGGGTAGCTGATGTCTGGGTCGACAGCGTTGGCAGGGGTAGCTGATGTCCTGGGTCGACAGCGTTGGCAGGGGTAGCTGATGTCTGGGTCGACAGCGTTGGCAGGGGTAGCTGATGTCTGGGTCGACAGCGTTGGCAGGGGTAGCTGATGTCCTGGGTCGACAGCGTTGGCAGGGGTAGCTGATGTCTGGGTCGACAGCGTTGGCAGGGGTAGCTGATGTCTGGGTCGACAGCGTTGGCAGGGGTAGCTGATGTCTGGGTCGACAGCGTTGGCAGGGGTAGCTGATGTCCTGGGTCGACAGCGTTGGCAGGGGTAGCTGATGTCCTGGGTCGACAGCGTTGGCAGGGGTAGCTGATGTCTGGGTCGACAGCGTTGGCAGGGGTAGCTGATGTCTGGGTCGACAGCGTTGGCAGGGGTAGCTGATGTCTGGGTCGACAGCGTTGGCAGGGGTAGCTGATGTCTGGGTCGACAGCGTTGGCAGGGGTAGCTGATGTCTGGGTCGACAGCGTTGGCAGGGGTAGCTGATGTCTGGGTCGACAGCGTTGGCAGGGGTAGCTGATGTCTGGGTCGACAGCGTTGGCAGGGGTAGCTGATGTCTGGGTCGACAGCGTTGGCAGGGGTAGCTGATGTCTGGGTCGACAGCGTTGGCAGGGGTAGCTGATGTCCTGGGTCGACAGCGTTGGCAGGGGTAGCTGATGTCTGGGTCGACAGCGTTGGCAGGGGTAGCTGATGTCTGGGTCGACAGCGTTGGCAGGGGTAGCTGATGTCCTGGGTCGACAGCGTTGGCAGGGGTAGCTGATGTCTGGGTCGACAGCGTTGGCAGGGGTAGCTGATGTCCTGGGTCGACAGCGTTGGCAGGGGTAGCTGATGTCTGGGTCGACAGCGTTGGCAGGGGTAGCTGATGTCCTGGGTCGACAGCGTTGGCAGGGGTAGCTGATGTCTGGGTCGACAGCGTTGGCAGGGGTAGCTGATGTCTGGGTCGACAGCGTTGGCAGGGGTAGCTGATGTCTGGGTCGACAGCGTTGGCAGGGGTAGCTGATGTCCTGGGTCGACAGCGTTGGCAGGGGTAGCTGATGTCCTGGGTCGACAGCGTTGGCAGGGGTAGCTGATGTCTGGGTCGACAGCGTTGGCAGGGGTAGCTGATGTCCTGGGTCGACAGCGTTGGCAGGGGTAGCTGATGTCCTGGGTCGACAGCGTTGGCAGGGGTAGCTGATGTCCTGGGTCGACAGCGTTGGCAGGGGTAGCTGATGTCTGGGTCGACAGCGTTGGCAGGGGTAGCTGATGTCTGGGTCGACAGCGTTGGCAGGGGTAGCTGATGTCCTGGGTCATTGGGCAGCTAGTGCCCTGGCCCGGCAGTGTTACCAAGGGAGACAGGTGCTCGTGGCCTGGGGGAGTGTGAGTGACGGGCGCCAGGTTACCCCCTTGCCTCACTCCCTTGCTCCTCTCCAGTTTTTATCTCCACCCCCCACTGCTTCCCAGACTAGGCCCAAGCTGCGCGCGCACTAGGCCTACCCATCCGCCTGTCTCTATCCTTACACATAGCGCACACGACCTTCATGCCCGCTGCTGTAGTACACCTGCCAGGTTATGTACGTGCGCGTCTGAGGGAGTTCAGCTCTCGTACGAGTTGGTCTTCTGCGGTCAGTGTTCTGCTGCACAGACCTCTCTCTCTCTCTCTCTCTCTCTCTCTCTCTCTCTCTCTCTCTCTCTCTCTCTCTCTCTCTCTCTCTCTCTCTTATTCGAGGGCAGAGGAGTCGCCGTACTTAGTGAACTGCTTGCTTGATGCGTTGGTAATTGTCCAGCGTCAGTTAGATGTTACTACCCCCGCCTCGCCCCGCCCCTTACACCTGCTCGTATCTGCCCCATACCTGGTCTCGTCCTCCCCTACCACCTTATCCCAGGACGTCCCCAGACCCCCAAGGCCAGTCTCGTACCGAATCCCTTCCTCTTTCCCTCACTGAAAGACCTCCCCTCTTCATCTACGTCTCCTGGTGTTTCGTAGACTCTCCCTCCCTGTATCCCTTGCCCATTACCGCCTCTTCTTGCGTCTCCCACCCATCCCGCTCCACCCCTCCCTTATCCCTCTGCGCCCCACGTGGGGAGGTAATTAAGCTGTGGTCGAGACACGCAGGGGAGGGCCAGCCATCAAGGTCCGCACTGGTCAGGTCGACCTGGAGAAAGGTGTAGCGGGGCTTGGGAGGGAGGGTTGTAGAGGATGTTGAAGGATGTAGAAATTGTACCTTGAGGTAGATCATCAGTCCGGGTGTAAGTATAGGAAGTGTTAGATGAGTACCGCTATTGCAACACACACTTTTGGTACACTTGCAAGTCGCTGTGTCTTGGCTGGGGGGTGTACATGGTGCCACGCTCCAGTGGTGTTTGGTGCAGGTGATGTCATTTTGTCTACACATCCCACACCTCCTGTACTAACAGTAGACATCCCACACCTCCTGTACTAACAGTACACATCCCACACCTCCTATACTAACAGTACACATCCCACACCTGTACTAACAGTACACATCCCACACCTCCTGTACAAACAGTACACATCCCACACCTCCTGTACTAACAGTACACATCCCACACCTCCTGTACTAACAGTACACATCCCACACCTCCTGTACTAACAGTACACATCCCACACCTCCTATACCAACAGTACACATCCCACACCTCCTGTACTAACAGTACACATCCCACACCTCCTGTACTAACAGTACACATCCCACACCTCCTGTACTAACAGTACACATCCCACACCTCCTGTATTTATAGTTTACCCCAGACGTTTCACATGCCCAGTTACGCTACAGTTATGAAAGGAGGTCGTACAGCAATGGCCCATTAGGTTCTAACGTGGCTATTTGGGTCCTAACAAGGATAATGTCGTTCCTTCATATTTATGGTACAGTCGATGTGGTTGCACCGTAGTTATGGTACAGTCGATGTGGTTGCACCATAGTTATGGTACAGTCGATGTGGTTGCACCGTAGTTATGGTACAGTCGATGTGGTTGCACCGTAGTTATGGTACAGTCGATGTGGTTGCACCGTAGTTATGGTACAGTCGATGTGGTTGCACCGTAGTTATGGTACAGGTGATGTCATTCAACCATAGGTATGGTTCAGTTTATGTATATTGTACCACAGTTATGGTACAGTTGGTATTCTTCAGTATTTTTATGCTACAGTTAATGTAACTGCACCGTAATTATGGTACAGTTGATGTATATTGCACTACATTTGCGGTGTAGTTAATGTATATATATTGCACCGTAGTTATGGCACAGTTATGTAATTGTTCCATGGGTATGCTACCGTAAACGTAGCCATGCTACACCATTTACGGTTGAGTGTGTGTATACTGCACCGTAGTTGCGGTACACTGTGGATACTGGTACGACTTCTCTTACGACGACGATACGAGAGAAGACGCAGCGGTGTGGTATGGGCGGTGTAGGGAGGGAGTGTGGGTCGGCGGCACGAGTGGTGGCGACGCCGCTAGCGGCGTTGGTCGGCTGCGGGAGAGTGTCCTTGGGGGGGTAGGGTGATCGCGGCGGCGGGCCGCAGGTGGTAGGTGATTGGCTGACGCATGCGGCCGCGGGGCTTGAGAGAACCCTTTCACCTCACTTTCTGCTTGGCAGGCCCACTCCTTACTCACTCACTCCCGCCGCTCAGCCTGATGAAGTCTCCGACTTTGAACTTGATTATGTTGATCAAGTCCCTGTCTTGAACTTCTATTTAAATATATATTTTCTTCTTGCCTCTCGGAGAGCTGGGTAAGCTCACCACTGGACCCTCGTGTTGTGAGGTGGGGGTTGTTTTTGAAGGAGGGAAAGGTTAGGGGAAGGACCAGGAGGGACAGTGGCTGAGCCCTGGCCTCTGGGGGAAGGATCTGGCGAATACGGTGACTCAGGTCTTCTACCTTATACGGCCGGGTGATGCTGCTGTGGTGGTGGTAGTGGGTGAGTGGCATGGCCCCGTGTGTGTGTGTGTGTGTGTGTGTGTGTGTGTGTGTGTGTTGTGGCTCGGTAGGGTATAACCGGTTATTGTGTATGGTGTATGCGCGACAGCGTGAGGTATGCTGTATACGTTATTACATCCATGGTGCATACGGGAAGGTGTTATACATGCTAGGTACGGTCAGTTGTTAAGACATGGTGTGTACGGTAAGGAACGGTATGTTGTGTGTGGAGGGTAAGGTGTTAGACATGATGTATACTGTGTTATGTACGGTGTTGATGATCAAGTTTTCTGTATATGGTAAGGTATACATGCTATATACGATTATGTATTACTGTATATGGTAAGGTATTGTACATGTATGCTGTATACGGTTATGTATTATACTGTATATGGTAAGGTATTATAATACATGCATGCTGTATACGGTTATATATTATACTGTATATGGTAAGGTATCATACATGCTGTATACGCATATGTATCTTCCTTTATTGTATGGTAAGGCATGAGGCATGCTGTGTACGTACGATGTTACGTATGCTGCATCACTGTGTATGATGAGTACTGTATGGAAGACATTTTACCTTAACAGAGCATATGACAGCATGACGGTCAGTGTGACACGATGACCTGGTCGTGTGCCAGCATGACAGCCCTGGGTGGGTGAGGGGTGGGTGATGGGTGGGTGAGGGGTGGGTGATGGGTGGGTGAGGGGTGGGTGATGGGTTCAGTAATCAATTTGTTTTCCTGACATTGGCGCTGCCGTGTGTCGTCTCCTCCTCCTCCTCCTCCCTCCACCGAGCTATAATTACACAGGTAAGCCAGGTGTTCTTTTTTTTTTTCCCCCTGTGGCTCCCTCGTCCCAAGACCGCTAACGTAGGGGTTGCGGGGTTGGGGTTTTCTGGGGTGGGGGGGGGGGAGTTTATTGGTAGAGGGGTGTGGGGGGAAGGCTACGTGGGAGGTGTAGGTGTAGGTAGATTCACGTGGGCGAGGGATGATGAATGGAGAGAGGTGTTTTTGAAGATAGTGCCTATAGCAAATGACGGTCTCTCTCTCTCTCTCTCTCTCTCTCTCTCTCTCTCTCTCTCTCTCTCTCTCTCTCTCTCTCTCCCTAGCGCGATAACGCACTTATCAGCTCGCCGTGGACACCCCGTTTACCACCTTGGCAGCAACGGTGCGTATTGAACGCCGCCGCTTTCGCTGACGCCCCCGGGAGTTCAGTGGGAGGGAGTGGTGCGTATACTTGAACACGTGTTTGCACGTGAGAACCTTTCAGCACGTGACCAGTGCTTACCCATACCGTCATGTAGTGTGAGGGTGGTACGTGAGGACGTGACACGGGTGACCGCGTGACCCGGGTGACCACGGGCTGTGATACACGCGCACACCACGCCCTTAACCCCGTGGCAGCGAACCCCTTTGAGCACGATGTCACGGCCCTTTCTGAGGGCCACGAGGTAACCACCCTTGGTCATGACGGCCAAAAGCAAGCCCTTAGGGTCAGGTCGAGGCCGGGCCAACATGGCCAAGAGTAGTACCGCTGTGTTCGAGGACCACACCGTCGTGCTCAGGGTACGTACCGTTGTGGTGTTACATCGTACCGTCGTGCTCAAAGGTAAGTACCGTTTTACTGGTAGATCGTAACGTCTTGCTCAAAGGTTCGCAATCGCTGCGTCGTAGGATCGTGTACCGTCGTGCTCAAGGGACGTACGTATCATTGTGCTCGTGTACCGTGTCGTATCGTTGCGCTCGAGAGACGTGTACCGTCGTACTCAAGGGACGTGCGTACCACTGTGCTCGTGTACCGTGTCTTACCGTTGCGCTCGAGAGTCGTGTACCGTCGTGCTCAAGAATTTTGAAAAGAAAACTGTCGCTTAATCATAGTCACATAAGGAGACGATCACTTGCGAGGTAGACACAGGAAAAACTGGAGAGGGGTATGCCAGCCACCTTGCACTTGGGGAGGAGGAGTGGGGTGGTGGTGGTGGCTGCGGGTGCTGATAACGCGCCAGCTGGCTGACTCTGGGTTGACAGTCGGCTGACACATGGCCGGAGGAGGTGTGACAGCATGGCGACGTGACGGATGACGGCAGGGGCAGTGTGTGGGAGGAGAAGGGGAGGCTGATGAACGCTGACGAAGGCGGAGGAAGGGCGCAGTAGGCGGCCGCTCTAAACCCCCTCAGAACGGCGGCTGGCGTAGAGGGATGACGCCCGCGGGTAATATTTAGAATGACGTGGGCTGAGGTGTTAGGGAGGGAGGTGTGTGTGTGTGTTGATGTGGCGGTGGTGGCGACACGTCGGGGGAGAGAGAGAGAGAGAGAGAGAGAGAGAGAGAGAGAGAGAGAGAGAGGGAGACGGAGACGTGGTGGATGGGAGATGACACTGCGGCCGCCAGAGAGATAGACTTGTCAGGGGGTGACATGAACAAGACCAACAGACAGAGAAGTAAGTGGTCATGCGCACCAGACTGCGCGACCAAGTGACATACAAGTCTCATGGAGGTGGAGGAAGGAGGAGGAAGATACATGGAACACGAGAGAAGGCGCCGGCTCGGAGAACAACAGACGAAGACCGGAATAAGGAACGAATCTGAGAAGTGATACAGGAGGAACGACTGAAATGAAAAATCAAGAAAGATTTCACGTGAAAGACGCCGTCAGGAGGCGGAGAGGCACGATATGCAAGAATTATGAATCGGGAATTTATGGGACGTATAAAACTTTCGTGAATTTATTGAAGGCATAAAGATTTTGTGCGTGCGTGTGGAGAAAAATGTGAGGAAGACTCGAGCGAGCGAGAAATGGATGAGATAGATCACCATTTTGGGAGCGGACCCCGAGTTACGGGGCACCACAAGATTTGGGGGATTATAGTCGGAAGCCACTGTGTGTGTGTGTGTGTGTGTGTGTGTGTGTGTGTGTGTGTGTGTGTGTGTGTGTGTGTGTGTTTCCCTTCAGACATTCCACAGGGTGCACTGGATCAGCCTGGCTGTAGGGGCTATGTAAGCATGAGGGGAATGTGCGCGGCTTCCAACAGCTTTGTCCACTAACGACCCAATCCAACAGCAGCAGCTGGAAGATGGGAACTCGGCCGCTTAAATGATGTGAAGAAGATGGGGTGTAACGGTAGTTCCTAGTATGGTTGGTGTCCGGATACAAACTGCTGGAAGCGGCGGCCAGAAGCGTGCCTCGGACGCAGGTGTCTTACAAGACCGATGGGCGGAATGATACTCATAGAATAGAGAGGAAGGAGGTAGCGGATGGGAAGGGAGGCGACAGGAGAGTTCATAAGACGGGGAGGAGTTGGATTCCAATCTGGCCATAAGAGAGAGAGAGAGAGAGAGAGAGAGAGAGAGAGAGAGAGAGAGAGAGAGAGAGAGAGAGAGAGAGAGAGAGGTGGGAGGGTGGAGGAAGAGCTTCGACAGCCCTGTCCAATTTCTTATCAAGCAGGGATTTCTTTACGCAGGAGAATTCCCTGCTGATATCTTATCGCAGGGAGATAAGATCTGCTTTTGTCCCGCACACACCAGGGGACGGACCCTGTAAGGTGAGTGAGGAGGTGAAGGAGGCCGGGTAGGAGAGCCTTGTCTCGGTAGTCAGTCGTTCACGTGAAGGTGCGGGCGGGTCGGTCAGCTTCCTCCCCTCCTGTATTACGGTGATGCCTGATACAGCTCTCGTTAGGTTGACTTAGAAGTTCCCTTTTTTTTTTTCATGTGAATTTGCACAGCAGACTTTGTTTGCTAGTGGTGGTGTGTGGATTTGCTGAGTTAGTGGCTGTATCTTCTGTATCCGAGGCTGATCTCAGGTGGTTTGCTTGCAGTCAGAGGGTAGTGGTAGATGGTTGTTGTGTCTACCATACGTGCGAGGGTAGTGGGAGATGGTTGTTGTGTCTACCATACGCGCGAGGGTAGTGGTAGATGGTTGTTGCGTCTACCATACGTGCGAGGGTAGTGGTAGATGGTTGTTGTGTCTACCATACGTGCGAGGGTAGTGGTAGATGGTTGTTGTGTCTACCATACACGCGAGGGTAGTGGTAGATGGTTGTTGTGTCTACCATACGTGCGAGGGTAGTGGTAGATGGTTGTTGTGTCTACCATACGTGCGAGGGTAGTGGTAGATGGTTGTTGTGTCTACCATACGTGCGAGGGTAGTGGTAGATGGTTGGTATAGTTTAGGAGGCTATATCATGTACATGCAAGGAAATGTCTAGATCAGTTATATCCCGGGGATGCTTTATAGCCCCCCCCCCCAAAGCGGCGTGCTTGCTTCTTTTATAGTCTCTCTCTCTCTCTCTCTCTCTCTCTCTCTCTCTCTCTCTCTCTCTCTCTCTCTCTCTCTCTCTCTCTCTCTCTCTCTCTCTCTCTCGGTTAAAAAAAACCCTCTTCAGCCTCTCGTCCACGGGGCTGTTTGCGGCCTGTACAATGCATGTTTTATTACGTTGTATACGAGGAGGAGGAGGCTGAGCACCCTCGCATGAATGGAGTTGGGGACAGTATTTGCCGGGCGTAATTTAAGTATTTTTCGTTGTTGCTCTATTTTTCTTTTTTGAGTAGAATTTGTTTTTTGTATTTTTTCACTTTCCTCCGGTGATGAGATTTTGTGTTCTTCATAGACCGGGGACGGAACACGGGCTACGGATTATTAATAGTCAGATTTGAGGTCGGTTTTTTTTTTCATCTTCTTTTTATCAAGATGTTGCGCCGGGAAGTCCAGAATTGTGGTGGAGAGACTGCCTGCGTTCGTGACAGCAGTGTGGTTCCCTGTGTGGCGGCGAGGTGCTGCTGAATTACCAGCATTTGACGTTGTGAATCGCAACAGCAGCAAGTCATTACCCAGGGGTAAAGACGTAGAGGCGATTTAAGGTGGGTCAGAGAGAGAGAGAGAGAGAGAGAGAGAGAGAGAGAGAGAGAGAGAGAGAGAGAGAGAGAGAGAGAGTGTACAGCGCCGAAAGCTTAACACTACTGGAATATGAAGGGGTAAACGGTGTGAGCACGCCAGTAGCGCGCCTCAGTATGCCTTAGGCTATCTTGAGGGATTATTATTATTTTTTTTTTGTGGCTGTCACCTTGTATTGAGAGTTCCATTTCTGGGCACTGTATTTCTTCCATCTGTGCTTTATGATGGATGTGTCTTGCCTTTCTAAGGAGGAGAAAGCCCGAATTCTCTCTCGGAAGCAAGATAATGTGGGTACGCGTGAGATTCCTAGGCGCAGCGGGCACTTAGAAGGAACGATAAGGCGGCTGCTTCCAGCGACTCCTTATCACTACTTTGCCTCGTTCAAGAGATCAAGACCTAAACCAGGAACCGTGCTGATTCCACACCCATACGTCGGCAGATGCGATCGTGGCCGAAGAAGAAATGACAAGGTACTGAAAGGTAAATGTGACATTGCCAGTGAAAATCATGGAGAGGCGGACAAGGATTTTGCCGACGTTGTGTGTGTGCATATATATATATATATATATATATATATATATATATATATATATATATATATATATATATATATATACACACACACACATATCGCTCATGGGATGGCTTTGATTAGGGCCTCGGCTGACCGTGCCGTCTCAGCTAACACAAAAATAAGCAAATACGATAAGACTTAGAACCGTCTATTGTTCATCGTCATCTGTTGGTGGATGAATGTGGAGCATCGTGTTATCCCGTGTTTGCAGTTAAGTTGATGTTTGCAGCTAAGTTGACGCACTTTAATAACGTGATACAAAACAAGGGCGAAGAGTGCGAACCGTAGACTTAAGAGTCACTTAAGTGTTCAAGTTGTTCCTCTTTATATTAACTTTAGAAGATCGACCGCGGAACATTGAAATGAAGATCGACCGAGGAGCATTGAAATGAAATGATTGCCACTGACTTTCCCCCGACCAGGAGAGCGGAGCACAGTCATGAAAGAGGCCACTTATTTGTCCGCAAGACTGGACGTCAGATGGGCTCACAGGGAGCGGGGTCATGCTGTCATGCAAACTACACAGATATATTTAGTCCACACCACAGGCGGTGACCGTATTTAGCAGCGGAGCAGACAATGACAACATGAGGAGCTATATCTCGAGGGCGGGGGCCCCCCTCCGCCCCTCCCCATGTCCCCGGGCGCCTCCCTGCCTGGGGAGGGAGGTCGTCCTCGAACAAGGAGGAGGAGGAGGAGGAGGAGGGGGGTCAGAGGCATCCTGAGGAAGAACAAGGGTTCTCACTCACAGCAGCCCCAGTTTCTCGCATTCCGACGTCTACTCCTGAAGGTGGCCGACGCGAGGGGCTGCGAGGGCGAGGTGGTGGGTGGGTGCTCCACGGTTCCATGGCGGGGGTGTGCGACCTTGTGTGGTGGGTATGGGACGCTCACAGGGCGCGGGGGGATGGGACGGGATGTGTCTCACAGGCGATTGGATAAGTTCAAGTGGAGTGGAGCGGGCAGGGACACATTCTTAAGGCTTGGGACGGGATGTTTTATAGGTGATGGGACATTTTCAAGTGGAGTGGGGACGATTCGGAGTGGACTGGGAATATTTTGAAAGGCTAGGAGGGGATGGTCAGTATGTGACGGGATAGTAGAAGAGGAGTGGGATGTTTAGAGGGGGGAGGAATTGGGATGATTTCGTGGGATATTCTTGGCGGTCTGGCCGGAGATGTTCTATAAGGGATGGTGTCGGTTTAAAAGCAGTGGGGCGTTTGAAGGGAGGCAATAGCCGGGGGAGGAGACGATGTATTGGGAGTTGGGAGATGTTTTACGGGCCTGGAACAGGACGTTCTGTGAGGGTTGGAACTGCTGGAAGAACGGGGTTAGCCATTCCTGGATGAGGGCATTCTTCGTGTAGTGTGGGAGTACGTGGGAAGGACAGATGACAGGATAACTGATGGTCCCGAACGAGATGATGAAGAAATAAAGAGACTATGGAAAAATAGGTAGAGACAGGATAGCCTCGTATTGTGAGGTTAGAGACGAGTGTATTGCTCTATAGGTATGTGTTGAAGTCGCTGGCTGTGATTCATTTCGTGAATGATAATGATAATGATTATTATTATTATTATTATTATTATTATTATTATTATTATTATTATTATTATTGATGTTATTACTGGACTGTATTCGTTTATAGTGTATCCATTTTAGTTCTTTTCAGTTGGATTAGTTTGAAGTCAAAAGGGTCGTGCTCGAGGGTCGTACCTTCGTTGCACAACAACGGCCGTACCGTCGTGCTCGAGAGTCGTACCGTCGTTTTCGAGGGTCGTACCCTCGTGCTGGAGGGTCGTACCGTCGTGCTCGAGAGTCGTACCGTCGTGTTCGAGGGTCGTACCCTCGTGCGGGAGGGTCGCACCATCGTACTTGAGGGTCGTAGTGTCGTGCTTAAGGGTCGTACTTGAGTGTCGTACCGTCGTGCTTGAGGGTCGTACTCTGGTGCTTGGGGGTCGTACCCTCGTGCTTGGGGGTCGTACCATTGTACTTGAGGGTCGTACTGTCGTGCTTAAGGGTCGTACTTGAGGGTCGGACGTCGTGCTGGAGGGTCGTACCGTCTTGCTCGAGGGTCGTACCCTCGTGCACGCGGGAGTTAATATAGGCAATCAGGACTCTCCACCCACGGGTTTAATCACGCGTGACACAGGACCTTTCACAGGCACAGTAACCCCATTAGCTCCACCTATTAGCCAATCAGCAGTCAGGTGTACGTCTGTATGGTAACTAACCAATCAGCAGTCAGGTGTACGTCTGTATGGTAACTAACCAATCAGCAGTCAGGTGTACGTCTGTATGGTAACTTGTGTTATCTAAAAGGCTCAGAGACCAACTGACTGGATTCCTCTATACGTTTAAAAGGCTCTGAGAGCAAGTGAATGGAGTTACTTTTACATTCTCCTGGTATCTTGCCATTTAAAAGGTTCTGAGACCGAGTAGTGGAGTCATCCTTGCATTTATGTGGTATTACTTAGGCTCAGACACTAAGTAATTGGAGTTATCAGATTTGTGTAGGATCTTTCGACATTTTAAAAGGCTCTTGAGACTTGCCTAATATGTATTAGCTGGCCATTTATGTAGTACCGTTCTTCCTTTATAGGTCTGGAGTGTTAAAGATCTCAGTAATTTTTGCGTGTCTACTGGTAACGATTTACTTTTAAGGTTAAAAAAAAAAAATTTTTCTCTCTTGAATTATATATACTTACGATTTTGTTTGTTCCCGTTTTCTTTACAGTTATATCCTAGTGTGTAGTTCGCTGTCGTGTTGAATTTCCTTGTGTTTGCTCATGATTTGTGACTGTTTGCCTGGTATTTGTTCTCGTTCTCTGGTATTTATTACTATTTTCCTATATTTTACCCAAGTTTTTGCCGAACAGTCCTGGTTTCTTTGGATACCTTACCTTACGTTTACCTTACGATGGCTACAACAGGGTCTGGGCTCTTACCTTACCTTACGTTTACCGTGCGATTGCTTCTGAAGTCTTTTAACCCTACATCTGGTCTAGGGACCTTACCTTACCTTACGTATACCTAACGATTGTTTCAGAGGTCTTTTAACCCTACATCTGGTCTGGGACCTTACCTTACGTATATCTTACGATGGTTTGGGAGGTTTTCTACCCCCCACAGCTGGGTTTGGGACCTTCCCTTATGTAGGACACGCGCTCGCACGTCTGGGTCTTCTTTACTAATCCCACGTTTGGGACTTTAACAATCCCACTGGACCGTGCACTCCGCTCTGCACTCCGATGGAACACAGTCCCAAGATTTCTACGGACATAAACCATGCCGGAACCTCCTCTTCCCCGCATATAAACCAACCCCTTTATAAACCTCTGCCTGGGATATAAAACCTCGGAAGCCCCGCCCTCCTCCCCCATATAGGACCCCAGTGTAAACCTCAAAAAAAAAAAAAAACAACTCTTCCCGTGCAAGAGAGGCGGGGGTGTGGTTCCACCACACAACCACCCCACGCCTCCCTCCGCCGCGCCCCTCCCAGCGTGCACCAGCCTCGCCAATAAATCTATATCTGGTATTCCGTGGCAGTCGTTGAACGAACGACCGCGACAGTGGACGAGCCGAGGGGAGGTCGTGCGCGCCACGGTGGGGTTAGGCGGCGATGGCGGTGGTTCGTGCGTAAAGTTGCGTCGGCATGCGTACAGCGCCGTTAACACACGCCAGTAAAATGTCCTCATATTCTTATGGTCGTATGTATATATTATGTGCCGTGAGCCTCTGTCTTCGGTTGCTGTAGGACGTCTGTGTTGTCATAAGGCTGCGTTATTTTGTGTCCAGCCAGCCAGCCAGCAGCCAGCCAGCAGACAGCCAACCAGCTTGCTCTCTCTACTCTACATTTCCAGTAAACTTTGTTCCCGTTCGTTCTTGCTTCTGTTAGTTGGAGTCTGGGTGTATACTCACACGCCCGTCGGGGTCTGGTATGCCCCCTGTAAAGAGTTCTCCTGGTCCGGCATTTTGCCAGAGGCACCAGCAGAGCTCCTTGAAGAAAAAGATATATATATATATATATATATATATATATATATATATATATATATATATATATATATATATATATATATGCAAAGGACAGTCCCGTCATTAAGGTTTGGTAAGCTGATGGATTATATGGAGTCTGCAGTTGGTAATGGTGTTTATGTAGTCTCGCTGACACCGGTGCTGGGTAGGTGGGCGATGTGTGTGTGTGTCTGATTGTCTCATCGGCTGTGGTGTAATGATTCGAACTGGGAAGAGGAGGAGAACAAGTCCAGAACCACTGCTCGAGAGGAACATACTTGTTGATATTATTTGTGAAGGGGTTTTATACACCCCTTTTTTTTTTACAAGGGGGTTTTGTTGACGTAGTGGGGGCATATACGAATGGGCGAACTTCGGGTTAGTGGAGGGGGTTGGATGCGAGGTGGATGTGGATGGGGTGGAGTGGAGGTGTTGAGTGAGGTTGAGGATCACATCTTCCACCACGGGTATGGTGCACACAGGCTCCTCATTCACCAGCTGGTTCCTGGAAGGCGTTAATGATGAGGTTGGTGTGTGTGTGTGTGTGTGTGTGTGTGTGTGTGTGTGTGTGTGTGTGTGTGTACATACACTGGTACAGAAGCAAGCACACACACACTTGCATGGGAATTGGACGCTATCAGCCGCCGAGTTGGGGAGTCTTGGGAGATATTTTTTTTCTGCTTGAAATGGAAGGAAATTACTATGGTACATCCTTGCGAGATAAGAATATGAGGGACGCATCCAGCATATAGCCCCTTCTCCACTGTTCTGTGTCTTATATGGATGTAGTCACTTGTTCACCAAATGGCGTCCTAGCTACGTCTCTTCCCTGTATATCAACTGACTGTTATATTTCTTTTCTCGTACCTCCCCTGGTGATGTGATTATTACACGAAAGTGCACTTGGGAACTTACCGAGTTCCATTTTCCCCGTGGACTCATATATATATATATACACACATATATAGATAGATATCCCTGGGGATAGGGGATTAAGAATACTTCCCACGTATTCCCTGCGTGTCGTAGAAGGCGACTAAAAGGGGAGGGAGCGGGGGGCTGGAAATCCTCCCCTCTCTTTTTTTTTTAATTTTCCAAAAGAAGGAAGAGAGGGGGCCAGGTGAGGATATTCCAAGAAAGGCCCAGTCCTCTGTTCCTAACGCTACCTCGCTAACGCGGGAAATGGCGAATAGTTTAAAAGAAAAAGAAAGATATAGATAGATAGATAGATAGATAGATAGATAGATAGATAGACAGACAGATAGATTGGGATGTCGACATGTGTCTTAGTATTCTATGGTCGTACCACATTGACGTTCGAAACGTACGACATTCCACGGATCGTAACGGCCTCCGTGCGTCACCACACTACGACCAGCATGTGCGTCCGGGAATCGTCGTGTGCCAAGTACTTAACGTATACCCTCGTCGGACGCGTCCCAATGCGCAGGCGCCTTGGGGGGGGGGGGGGGATGATCTGTCGCCTGGTTGAACGTTTTCTCCGGATGTTTCCCGTTAGCGACGGAGTGGGGTTGTGAATGGCGAGGGGGCGCGCGGGGGTGGGAGGGGAGACCAAGATATAAATGTCAGGTTGAGAAAAAAAGATGATTTAGTAGAGTCTTGCGCGTATGGTATGATACACACACACACACACACACACACACACACACACACACACACACGCACGCACACACACACACACACACACACACACACACACACACACACACACACACACACACACCTGAGTGGAACACTCCCT